>NC_081775.1:4512788-4815288 GCF_963082965.1 Carassius carassius | reverse complement strand
ACGTTAATTTTCGTAAGGGTTGTGTTGTTGTCTGTCCGTAGCTCCCCCTAAACCTATAAAAAAAATCTGATTGTTTTTCAGCTAAATTACTACTGTAACATTACTACAGATAATAATGATGTCCTTTATATAGTAGCCTATTTTGAGTGATGACTGATGAGCAACGTGCTGCTGCTTGATTAAATAAATAAAAAAACAAAGACAAAAAAGCATCTTTACAGATGAAACTGACCTGAAACCCTGAACAGTAGTTCTGCTTCTCTGCTCCAGCTGTGCGCTTCCACAGTCCACTCTATACTCTCTCTCTCTCTCTCTCTCTCTCTCTCTCTCGCTCTCTCTCTCTTTCTCTCTGTCTCTCTCTCTCTCTCTCTCTCGCATTGATTACTCGGAGTCTGATCCAAACCGTTTGGCGGAGGTGCGGAGAGCGCGCGAGTCATGACTAACACTTCATGATTTATTAGAGATTTAATTATCAAATGGCGGATTCGCAAATGATCGCTTTAGTACATTCGGCAGGCAATTATAAAATAATGATATTAAAATAGCGGGCAAAATCGGCTGCCAGGCCACAGAGAATTGTCCCGGTTCTCCCGGTGTCCAGTCCGCGCCTGATTTCCACAGACACGCAGAACGTGCAGGAGTCATATATTGCATTTTTGGGGCTTAATATTCACAGACACTAGTCCATGTCATGTTTTGATTCAAGTGTACTGACCTACTTTTGATTTAGTCATCCAAAATGTGCCATATTCCGTCCGCGTTAGGCATTCCGTTTTTATGACTGGATTCTACGAACCAGACTGTATTTCCGCATCCCGGAAATTATTAGGGCGGTATGTCTCAGAATAGTCAGTGCAATTTGGGAAAGAAATCAGTTAAATCTGTATGTGGATGTGTGTAAATATTCAAATGTAATCCACTTTGTAATCGTTCAAAATTTCATAAGTAACTGTAATTTAATTACTCATTATTTCTTAGTAACTGTAACTAATTACAGTTACAATAATTTTGTAATTAAATTACGTAACGCCGTTACATGTAACTAGTTACTCCCCAACACTGTATATATATATATATATATATATATATATATATATATATATATATATATATATATATATATATATATATATATATATATTCTGTGTAATACTTTTGAAAATGACAGGCCAATAACTTAAAACTAACATGCAATTGGCACCCATTTAGATAAATTATAATTTATAATATGGATAACAGCATTTATTTACAATGTAACATTTATTAATTTACTCAAGCACTTAAGATATCAGTACTTTAGAATAAGGCCACAAGAAACTAAATGATTAATATGTGGTACTTACCTTTATATTATCTAAAGTTTGAACATGGCCAGAATGTACGTGTTAAGAAACACGTTCAAGTTGGTCGTATTAACATGTAACGCGACAACAACTGATGCCTTAACACGACCAGAATGTGCGTGTCTACACATACAAAAGAAACACGTACAAAATTACAGCGTTAACGCGAACAAACAGTGCGTGTTGACACGTTCAAAAATCACGCGTGTCGTTTAAAGAATATTGGCACCGTCGGCGTTCCATAGGATTTAATAGCAAAAAAATTAAGACGTCAGTGAGACTTCAGTGAGATGAGTGCATGTTGCAACGTCATATTAATGAGCTCGTCCGAACGCCATACAGCTCCGTCTTACTCAGTCCATTTCATTACGACACTCGGATTCGAGGTTAAAGACGAGCCTCGACGCAAGATCACGATGTCTATTTCTAATGCACAAGCCACACCATCCATCCAGATATGCAGGTAATACTCTCTTATGTAGAGCTAACCTTTTTAACGTCTCAATGAATGGATCTCTATTTACTCCCGATATAAGCGGCCCGCTCCACAAATAGAATAATATCCTTTCCGGCCATCACTAAAACGTTTTATAAAGAATGAAATGCACGGAGATGTTACTTTTGGTAATTTCAAATGACTTAAAATGAGGTTAATTGGGATGCTGGTGCTTTTTTTTCACACCCGGTCACATCGTGTGTCGTATGTGATGACCTCAACGCGGTGATGCTGATGTAGAGCATTGACAGGAACGCAATGTTATATAGGCTACAGTAGGTCGTCAGGGTAGAAATCACATATTCAAAGCTTAAATAGCAGATATTAGATTAGGTTTTGATAGTTTAGAGAAGCGCATCCTTTAATAACAGGGGGAATAAAAAGTAGAAAATGAAATGGCTGTCGTGCGTGATATTTTCTTAGCATGAATTTGTGCGCTCATTTGTTAATCGCTTTGTTTCAGGATTAAACGTTAGAATGCTCTTGTTTTTCGATGCTTTAGAGACTGCCCTCTTGTGCTTGTAAGAGGCAAAGCCTGCCCCTTGCCCATATACGCGCAAATGACGCCATCGCATCGATTCACCCACGTTAAAATTTCTTAAGACTTTTGTCTGTTTGTTGTCGGTGTGTTTGCGAAATCTGCAGATCTAACTTCCATGTTACTAACTAACAATGGCGCTGAGACAGAACCAGCTCCTCCTCCATCTTTGGAAACAAAACTGGGTGGCCAGAGCGCAGAATAGCTACTACACCGAGATGTGTTCTTCTGCTGCATGGAAACCTTCTGATGCTACACAGTTTAATTGAATTGAGTTTATTTCGGCGACTGGAACCTGATTTACAAATGAAAATCCGGAAGGGTAATCTCTACAACATAACTTGATCTGCTGCTAATACCAAGCTACTGTGATTGGTCCATCGTGATCGGCGCTGAGAAAATAAACATGTTTCACGTGACAATACTAACTTTGTGCTTCAGTGTAGGTATGGGCAATAACAATAACCACGAGACTTTAATAGTTTTTTTTTAATTCGTGAGTTTTACATAAGGCAGCTGCATATAGATTTAGACTAGACGATTGTTTTTAACTGCTACCAACCAGTAGGCCTTTTTCACGTTTCAGGACACCACCACATCCAACTCTAATAGTCGTCTGGGTGCATTCTTGAAAACTGACAGACGGCAGCTCTTTTAAATCACTGAATCTACCATAACTCTTTTTCCATATGCTTATGTGTTGAAAGATAGCCTTTCGACTCAAGAATATTATTATTATTATTTTTTAAATGCAATAGCATTCTTGGATTGTAAATGTGATGGCCCCTCACTATAAGCCAGAGTAAATAGTTATTGCTTTGCCTCAATGGCAAGAACACGCTTCACAATAAAAAAAAAATAAAAAAAAATCCTTTAACCTTTTATTTTAATTATTATTATTATTATTATTATATATAATATGTAATAAACTTAGATTCGGCCATTTCTGTTTTTTCCTGACTTGTACACAGAAATGAATATCTCATTATACTGGTGTAACACGTTTTATACATTTTCCTCTGACCAGGACATTGAGACCTACTAATTTGACATTAATGCCTATAGTTTTCCTAGTTTATTTTTATTTGTTTATTTTTTTTATTGTGTTTGCAAAGGAAACACATTTTCAGCAATAAACAAATATTATTATAGGCTTATATAATAAAACCTCATTATCGTGTGTGACATTTATTTTAATGTTTTATATGGTTCAATATTGCATTTTGCCTCATTATACTCAACATCAAATAGAGCCAAAGCACAGTCAATGTAATCACACACATTATTTTCACATGCTATTGTTGCGCAGATACCAAATTTACTCAGAGGTAACCAAATTTACTGGGTTACTTGGCAGCCAGGGGGAATCACTTACGGGGCGAGATCCATTTTGTTGTTGCAAATTGGGTTACTTTGTTACCTTCTCGTTGCAAACAGGGCAATATGCTACATTATTTTATTGAGACTGGCATTTTGTTTCTGAGAGAGGTCAGATGTATTCGTCATCCTAATATTCTCAGGTAGGATTGTTGTTGTTATGTGTTCTTTTTTTTTTGGTCGTTTTTTGAAAGATGCCATTTAAAGTAGTGATTAAATACCTTGTATCAAATTACTTTTAATATTTTATATACTGTATCCCCTTTTTAGCTATTTTAGTTCACTAAAGCAAAAACTGAATACAAACCACTTTTTGATGCAATGTGTTGAATGTAGTAAACAGTACATCACAGAGACACAACATCAAGAATAACTCAATCTTTGATGCCTTGGTACTTTTTAAACTCTTCATTACACTCATGCAAGTAAGAATTTCTTGCTTTACTGCATTGAAATGTATTAAAACCTTTTTTGTGTGTACATTTTTTAGTGTAATGAAAAGGGAAGGTAGAGAGAGATCTTGTTTTTCCTGTTAATGATATACACCTGATAGTGATAAACAGTTTAATGCAATCAGACAACAGAAATCTAACAGTTATCTTTCTCACTCTTGTGGTAACTTAAAAAAAATAAAAACGACGTATTTGATGGATGTTATGATGTTGGTTTTCACATAAAAACAATAAATATAAGCATAAGAATTTGGACTGGAATTGGAAGTGATCTTTAAATCAAAGTGGGTCTTTTGTGCTCCATGTCTGTTCTGTTGTGGAGTGAATCAAGAATATATTGGGATAGCCAACATCTTACCCCAAAATCAAAAATGTTATTTTACCTAAAGAACATAAAGACTGATTGTGTTTTCCCCCCTTTGAATTGTGACTATTTTCAAGACAGTATGTTACAGAATTGTAAGTTGAGTAACTGGTTTTAAGCTAGTTCTGTTCATTTTAGTGTTCTAGGCTTACATATTCAGGGCAAAACTGTGAATACTGTCATTGCTAGCTCTATGCAAAATTTGCATGAAAGTGGGTGGAGTCTGAGTCAGTGACACACTCACACTAGTGGTGAAGATGATGTCATAAGTGATGCGTGTGCAGTGATGGAGGAAATGAATGAAAGCTTGTCACTGTCGTGGATGCACTCACTGTTGGATTGGGAACTTCTCAAGTCTCTGTCGTCTAACTTTTAATGAATCATGGCGTCTCCTTATGAGCTCAGCAGGTAGAGTTGTCTAACCAACACATGTCATATCAGACTCTTTTAGACAGACTCTTAATTTCATACTTTTCATTCATAAACACACACCTCATATTGTTCCAAACTTTTAGATTTGTGTGTTTGTAACATTGTGTTTGACATTGATTTGTATGTTCAAGAAAATAATTCAGTGAATTAGTAGTAGTTTCATGGTGGTTTTAGGAGAAGTTTGTTATGACTTGGCCGTTCAGAATTTCTCACCAGACTGGTTGTGTTTGTAATCGTGTCTGTTTGTCTGTAACTAATGTTGTGTCATCATGTCTGTCTTTATTTATGATACATTTACACAAAAAAAAAGCTGAGTTATACAAACAGCAAAACAAGTACTGCTAGATTAAGTATCAGCACTCTGGAAATGCCGCTTAAAGGAGCTATGTGGAGGTTTTTACTTAAAAAAAATCTTTAAGATAGAGTTTTCATTTGTACATGTATGAGCCAACCATGATGTAAAAAAAAGAATGACACCTCGACTGTCCACCACGGTTGCCTCTATCAGCCTGTAGGCTCAATTGTGTGTGGAGGAGTCGGGCCCGAATTGGCACGAAAATTCACAAAATGTGACGTCATGCGCGTTCTCGTCTACTTGGGCTTACAACCGTACGGCACGCCAGCCATTATAGTAAGCAGCGGCAATAGTGTTTTCAAATGGACTCTGCGGATGTAAAGAAGCGACCAGCCTCCAGTACAATTCAGACACCCACGGACACTCCTCGTAAGTTAAAAAAAAAGAAGATGGTGCGCACTGAGAACGAGCATGAGACTGGCTGCAGTTCCTCTAACGGCCACTGGTGTCAGTAACGGTTAGAAATTTCAGAACCTACGCAATGCTCCTTTAAAGGAGCATTTCACCCGTGGGAACATTGATCTTCATTGAAAGTGGGTCATATATGTAGTCGAAATCTATTAAAACTTTCGAATTTGGTGCCTTTTTGACCGAGTTATTACAGAAAGTAACTTTAGGGCTCATTTGTATGGAAAACCACAACTCCCACAATGCAACACATTTGCACAACTCCACAAGCCACTCCCACTAATCCAGAACACCGCTGTTAGGCTGTTAGGCGATATTGTCTACAAGACATTGAGGACACAGTTAGCGATGTATGGTATTTACGTGCCACAGTAGTAAACAATGCCACAGTAAGCTTTTTGTGCATTAAAAAAGGTACTGCACAAACAGTTTACAGTTGACGTTACGTAACTTATTAACCGGGAATCATTTCGTGATAATAATGCTTGAAGAAATTGTGTACATTTCACGAAATGAATAATAAATAAAATTGAAACACTTATTTTACAGTTAGACGTCCATTTGTCCCTGCAGGCTTCGACTGGCGTTTCCAGTTTACCTTCGGAATTCTGAAATATGTCTCCAGGACGCCTCTGTCCATATGCGGGGCGAAACTAGGATGGTTCACAACGCAAACATCCGTGTCCTTGTCTGCCTCAGACATTTCTTCGAGGAGAAATTGGCATCTTTCAAATTCTTGCAGCAGACGGACTCGAGCTCTGTGTCCGTAGGCGCACAACGAGAGCACAGCCACCACCAGTCCGCACCAGCTCGAGCACGCCCGGACTCCTCGGCCGCCTCCTGTTCCTCCATCAGCCTCAGCTGCTCTGCGCTATATTGTGGCTCGTATAGATAGCCACGAACATCTGTTTCGAGCAACAGACTTTGAAAATCCTCTTCTTCCATATCATGAGTTGTTCCTCCAGCCATTCTCGTAAATCTGACTCCATAAGCGCTCGTTAGCTTAGCTACATAGCTTCCAAACAAGATGGCGGATTTTCATTTTCGTTTCTGTAAGTTTAGTCCCACCCACTGATCTGTAATAGGCCTGTAGGGTGAGTGGGTCCCATCCCCTGGAATAATAATAAGCTAGTCTCTGTAGTCTCTACACTTTTCAATGAATTTTGACTTCCTGCTTATTATGATGCAAAATGACGATTTTTACGTCATAATAAGCAGGAAGTAAAACACTTAAATCCTTATTTCTCCCATCTCAGGGAAAAACAAAGGAACAATCCATGATCATTATAATATATGACTGGGTTTCTAACAATACAAAGCTAAATGCAAATGGGTGAAGTGATCCTTTAAGGACATGAACTAATATAAATATAATTACTGGCTACAGTAATTCTTATGGTCAACTGACATTATATGGATCTTGTGTCAGTGTGACCTATGTATATGAAATTAACAAGATAGTATAGTTTGGTCCCACTTTATATTAGATGACCTTAATAAATATATATGTACTTACATAAAAAATGTTTTTTTTTAATTAGGTACAATGTATTAATTGTGTCTATATTGTATAGCAAAACATGGTAACACTTTGTTTTACACTTATTATTATAATCATTATTAAAATGATTTATTTTACACACTATTTACCTGTTTAATAAAGCTGCTTTGACACATTCTGCATTGTAAAAGAAGCTATATTAATAATGGTGACTTGACTATTTTAAGGTGTCTTTTTTTACACATGACATGTACTTACTATTATAATAACAATAAATTAAGCATAATTACATGCAAGATGCAAGTATACTTAACCTTAAGTCAAACCCTATTCCTAACCCCAATTAAGTAGTAAGAACATGGAGTTAATTAATATTACTTAACTGCACGTTAAAGTTAAACGTTTAATTATAAATGTAATTACAGAAATTAATTACAGATGTAAACATGCAAGTATGTACACAATAAGTGCATTGTATAAATTTAAATTTAAGTGCATAGTATTTAAGGCCACCTAATAAAAAGTGGGACCTATATAGTTGAATAATAATTGTCAGGTTATTTTTTTTTTATTTTTTTTTTTGTGAGCACTTGATTTGTTTGTCGTTTAACATATTTAAACTATACAAGGTTCCTATGGCTCAGTTGTAGAGCATTGCAATAGCAGTGCAAAAAGTTTTGGGTTTAATTCCCATGGAGCACACATACTGGTTAAAAAAAATGTACTTTATAGCCTGAATGCACTGTAAGTCGCTTTAAGTGTCGGGTAAATGTAATACAAAATGTCGGTCTATATGGCAATACTGAATATGGTTATAAATGCACTATATCATGCATCCCAATAAAAACCTGGTGATTATATGAAAAGTTTTTTTTTCTTTAATATTTCAGGATCATGCGTCCTGATGATGCCAATATTGTTGGCAATGTTCATGGTGGGACTATCCTGAAGATGATTGAGGAAGCGGGATGCATCATTGGCACTCGCCACTGCAATAGTCAAACCGGGGTGAGTTCATTTAGTCTTACAGTCCGGAAACCCGGAGGAAACCAGTCCGGAGGCTTTTACCACTCGATCCACCATCATTTTTTATATATATATAAAGTGTGTTGTGTTTTCTAGAACAGACGAACACGATAAAGATGTAACTGAACATTCTGATTGATTTGTTAAGTGATAGAAAACCGGACTGTTATATTTTACTGAAAAATCTGAAGGGGAAAAAAATAAACATGGGCATTATTAAGACCATTTTCATTTGCTTTTTTTTTTACCACAGATTCTCATTACATTAATTCAAAACAATATCTTTCTCATTACTGTAATGTGAAAAAATCTAATATTATTTAATTGTACAGTATTTATGTCACAGTAGTTTAAAAATCCTCAATACTTTAAAATATTGTGTATATATTTTAGTCCCTGATTCATGCCTTCTGCTTAAAAAATGTCCATTGTCCTGTGTAGCCAGTAGAGGGCTCTGCAAAATCATAAATGTATCACAATGTACACACAGTACAAATATATATATATATATATATATATATATATATATATATATATATATATATATATATATATATATATGCAGCTACTGAGCTGTAGTATCCTGGTATACTAGTAATGCATAAAGTGCAATTAAATAACCATTTCTTTTGGCAAATAGGACCGCTGTGTAGCTGCTCTGGCCCGGGTGGAGCGCACAGACTTCCTGTACCCAATGTTCATCGGTGAAGTAGCCCATGTCAGTGCTGAGATTACCTACACCTCCAAAAACTCGGTGGAGGTGCAGGTCAATGTTCTCTCAGAGAACATAGTAACAGGTCAGTGAATGGTCATAAAGCATTGTTTAATGGAATAGTTTATTCAAAAATGCTTTGTTTTTCATGTTTGTGCTGCAGTTTTCCATACAAGCAAAGCCTATAGTGAAGGAAGGAATAAAGAGCCTTAAACAATCAAAGTATCATTACAGTAGTCCATATGATAAATACACTTCTATTTCAAGTCTTTAGAAGTCATGTTAGTGATTTAGTAACAACACAAAGTTGTTACTCATTAAACATATTCACATCAGCCACAGCTTTCATGCCTCATTCACAGTTTTTGCATAATCAAAATTGGCGAGCCACGAGATGTGTGAGGACCAATGGCAGTCAGTATGATTTACATAAAACCTGACATGATGCATCTTCACCTCCACTCATTCAGTCATTAAGAAAAGTATAAACACTGTTGTCCTGAGGCCTTACGAAAGTATTGTTCTTGTTTTGTTTTTGATGTAATATGTAAACATGTAATCCACAATTACTGTGTAACATAATTCACAAAAGATCCAGCTAAACAAGAACATAAGTCTCTAAATGTGAAACCTAAAAAAACATTCTGAGACAAAATGAAAGGAATTTTGTTTATAATGGTATCTGTCTGACAACTTCTTCATGAACTGTACATGAACTGAATTCATCAAAAGATTGCATCAGACATCAGCCTGCATGAATAATTGAGATTCCATTGAAGCTGATTGAAACAGGTGTGGATGGATGTCATTGTGCACATTCATTCCTCTGTGTTAAAGGTCTGGGTTTATTTTTCAGCAGTTCTGTTTCAAAGTTCATTGTGGTTTGGGACGCTGCCAAATGTGTGAATGGTAACATCTTGTGGCATTATCAAAGTAAAATGAGCTTCAATTACTGTTCCACGTTGACTTCAGAAGTAAGAATTTATCATTTAATTTCAAAACTGGCCAAACCCCCTACTGAATATTTGTCCTATTTCAAAGCACTATAGTAATAAAAGTGACTACACAGAAAACATTGGGCGCTTTGCTATATTCAAATGAGCTAGGCAGTTTATCAGCACCTGCAATTATTTCAAAAGCTGATGCTGCATCATCCCTCTGTCTCTGATCTCATCTCAAGATGGAGCTATAACTCAATAAAACTAATCTGAATATAATGTGATTATAACTTTAGACACATATGGTGTTTTATCATAAAAAAACAGACACGATCTCCTTGAGATTTGATTATTTGAGGGATTGTATATCAAAGACAAAAAAGCAATACAAGAGAAGAAGAAACTGTGCTGCTAAAACAAAAGCACTTATCCCCAAGGCACATGTTGTTACCACAGCAACAGGGTTGTCATGTGGTAAAAAGTGATCCAGCTCGGCGTGGGCGAAGTTCCCAGTCAGTAGTAGTGGAAGAAGTGACTGCGGAAGTCGTTACAAAGAAAGACAACTCTGGACTTGCTCTGCTTTGGAGTGGCCACATTTAAATGCATGCAATGAATCAAATACCAGTTAAAGAACATTTGCGCATCATACTTCATCCCAAAATCAAAAGAAATAAATAATATTACATTAAAACATTTCAGTGAATCTTAATTATAGGAAAAAAGTTTCCCAATACATTGACAAACTTTATTATTTAAATTAATTTATCATCAGCTTAATACAGAAAAAAACTAAACCAAAAACAACAACAAAAAACATTACAAAAAAAAAAAAACAGATTTATTTATTTTTATGTACAATATACATTGACCCAACCGTTAGCCTTTTACGATCATTACATTTATTTATTTATTTATTATTTTAGCTTTGTATTATTAATTTAATGGTTAATTAAGCTAATTATCATTACAATAGTGGTGTTTTATTATTTTAAATAGTATCAGATTTTAAATACATTTCAATTTATATTAAAATGTATTGCAACAATTATTAAATTGATTTAAGCAATATATCTTTTTTGTTCAGTTTTACAGAAAATCATGATATTAATGTTTATAATTTCTCAATATCTTCATACTTTGTTATATTTAGCATATTAGAACTGGAGAAGAGTACTTTTTTTCATTTTGCGATAATACATGCAATCAAGCAGCTGAGATATGCTAACTCTTTACGATAAGGTTGCATTTGGTATACATTTCATACACTAACTAGCATTAACAATGTGCAATATGTGTGGTACAGTATTTATTAATCTTTGTTAGTGTTAGTTATAACATTATAACATAGTTATAATAAAAATACAGCTGTTCATTTTTAGTCCATGTAGTTCAGGTTCATAAAATATCATTAATAGATACAACTTTAGATGTTTATAATTTTTAAATAAATTTTGGAATTAACATAGTCTAACTAAGATTAATAAATGCTTTAGAAGTATTTTTCTTGGGTAGTTTATGTTAACTACTGTAGTTAACTAATGTTAACAAATATAAACTTACTGTAAAGTGTTACCTTATTTATTGCCCGGTGTGAATTTGGATGAATTTAGATTTATAATATATATATATATCAAACTTTATATAGAAAGCTAGTATAAGCGAGTACCAAATAATTTCACTAAACATGAAAAATTTGTGCTTTTTTAATTTAAGAAACAAACAGAGAAAAAAACACCTGCATCACTTGAAACATCGAAAAATAGCATAGAGAGAATAACTGTTATTATTATTATTCTCTCTGTTATTTATTGATTTTCTGTGGGTTTCATGCTATGTGCTAAGGCATAGGACACACACAGGCTTTCCACATTACCAATAAAATTATACACAGTGTCTACAACGGGCGCAAGCATCAAAATACAGCAGATCCCATTACATTCAGTTACATTGTCTACACTGGATGCGGCACGACACGACACGACTCGTCAAAACCCCGACATTAAACTGATGTGTTGTTCTATTTATGACGTACTGACACAAAGTTAATTAAAATGATTTGCAACAGTCGCTTTGTCGTGTCCAGTGTAGAGCTGTTGCAGTGTGACGTGCCATGTGTAGCATCCGGTGGCTGCATAGGGTGGCTGCATCCGAAAACTAAAAAATGCTGCCTTCGGATAATGCATTCCAAGGCAGGAAGACATAAAGGCATGTCTGAATTTAATATTAGCTTCACTTCCTGTCTCCTGAGATGCCTTCATCTGGCTGATTTTTGAAGGCAGCATAGATGTACAGTATCCTTCGTTGCCTTTGATATCCCACAATCCTGTGCGGTCCATTCTGTAAAAATTAAGCTAAAAAATAAAGATGGCATCTGAAAGTTGCGGTCGGTGTTCAGTTTGTGTGTAAATGTATGTTTTTGATCAACGTTTTCCACTTTTGATGTCATTTCTAGCAAAAAATATATATTGCAGTAATAAAATAATCACTTAGATATCACCAAAGCTCTCATATTTTGTATCATATATTTTGCTGTAGATCATTAAACCGATACTCTGTCTCAGAAGCCTGTCCGAAAGTTTCATGAGGTGACTTCATGCAAAAGCACTGCCAGCAAAGTTATTGCATCATACGGTAACGAGGTAGCCGAAGTTTTCGGATGCTGCCAGTGAGTGAAGCCGAGAGCAAGATATTCTTCTTCATATAATTTCTGCATTTAGCTTTTGAATGCCCAGCACCTGGCTGGGTCTGTGCAACTTCATCTGTTGTTTTTGCTGTTCCCTTTCACAAACCAATCCATCTCCCATTCTAAGTTATGTCCTTTGGCTGTTTACAGTTTTTTTTTCTTTTCTACTAAAAAGAAAGAATTGCACTCAAAGTGCACCCACACTTTGAGAACCACTGCCTTAATTTATTATACCTTTACACATTGCAATACAGTATATCTTTTAATAAACTATTGTAATGTTATAATACATTGTATTACTAGCCTAGTAAAGGTTCCACCTTTATAGTGTATCATAACATATCAGAATGTCTTATTGCAGTAGCAAAAAGTATAACTTTATTATCTAATATTATCTGATTATTAGATGCATAATAAGCATTATGAATGAATTAAAACGCATTAAAGGGATAGTTCACACAAAAATGAACATTTGATGTTTATCTGCTTACACCCAGTGCATCCAAGATGTAGGTGACTTTGTGTCTTCTGTAGAACACAAATGAACACTGTTGCAGTCTGTCAGTCATATAATGTAAGTGCATGGGAATCACAGCTTTGAGAGTCATAAAACATACACAAACAAAACAAAATTAAACCCTGCAGCCCGTTACGATACACTGATGTGTAAAGACACAAAACGATAGGTTTGTTTTGTTTGTGTATGTTTTTTGACTCTCAAAGCCGTGATTCCCATCCACTTAAATTATAGGACTGACAGACTGCAATGGTTTGAGTTAAATATCTTCGTTTGTGTTCTACTGAAGAAACAAAGTCCCCTACATCTTGGATGCACTGGGGTAAACAGATTTTTGGGTGTATCTCTTTAAGGCCCATACATAAGGCTTCAAGTGATACTGTTAGAATCACTCCTAAACAATTGTTAAATTAAAGCTTTTTTTTTATATTGTTATTGCTTGACAAGCAATACCTTTTTTCCATAATTCATTTTTTGTAAGAATCAGTCCACGTGATCAGGTTTTCATTCTCACACACTGCACATTAACCAGTCCTTGTGCTGTTTTAAGGCAGCTCTGTCGAGAGGTCTCAGGCTGTCTCAGTGCTGCCCCTTTAAAGGCTTGTGCAGAGCCGCGGGGAACTGTGCAGAATGGGGGCAGACTTTATGTGCTTCTGTCATGTTAACTTAACGTCACGCGTCACCAACACAGGCAGCAGTTGCAGAGCAATACCTGCATAGGAAAGCAGTCTATGCAAATGCAGTGTCTTCCTCCAGAGTTTAAACGGAACATGGAGCAAAACCTTTGCTGTGCCAAAAAAAGCCAAACCTACATGTATATACTAACAAAAACATATGCAAGTACATTGCTTGTCAAGAAATAAATGCAAGCATGCATCCAGGAATGCAAATGAACCATGGCCTGGAAATCACTGCATTAAGATGCCCTCATTCATACACACTTTGGGCTATTATTGGCTGGCTCCATTAAACTAGTTAATAAAAAGTGCATAATAGCAACATAATTTTTTTCCCCCATACATATTCAGTATCTTTACGTAGCATCATCATACAGCAAAGAAGCAAGGTTAGGAAAAAAAAAAACCTTCGTTTTTTGATAAACCTTTGTTTCCTGGTCTGACACACATTTAAAGGATTCATTTGTGGTGATTTATATACATGTTTGAACTCAGGCTTGGCTATCACATGACTCTTCTCTTGGGTTACACATACACACAGACAGTCGGGGCCAATCTTGTCAGCCTGGTCTCGCTCGCACTCCTCAGGGGTCTCCTGCTTCTGAATGCAGGGGCCATGATGATTGCATCGGCAGGGCTACACACACACACACACACACACACACACACACACACACACACACACACACACACACACACACACACACGCACACACACACACACACACACACACACACACACACACACATTATACAGATGCAAAATCACATTAGAATGAATGCATTTTCTGTCATTTTAGCACTCTTGTTAACATTTTTATGTTTTTTTTTAATGGAGTCTTTTATGCTCATCAAGGCTGTAATTATTTGATAAGAAATACAGAAAAAAGGAATATTGTGAAATATTATTGCTTTTTTTTAAAACTGGTTTCCTATTTTAATATACTTTATAATATAGTTTATTTCTGTGATGCAGAGTTGAATTTCCATCAGGCAGTACCCCAGTCTTGATTGTCACATGATTCTTCAGAAATAATTATAATATGCTGATTTATTATCACTGTTGAAACTGTTGTGCTGCTTATTATTTTTCTGGAACCGGCAATACTTTTTTCTTTGATTCTTTGATGAATAAAAAAATTAAAAAACAACAGCCTTTATTCAAAATAGGTATATTTTCTAACAATATAAGTCAATTTCTCCTATAATGTTTTATCCATTTAACACATCCTTGCTGAATAAAAGTGTAATTTCTTTAAAAAAAAAGAAAAGAAAATGAAATGAAAGAACAAATAACTGACCTCAAACATTTGAATAGTAGTGTAGATTTCTATTTTGTAGTGATACATTTCACATAAACCACTGTCCAGTATACTTCATGTAGTTTAAAACCTGTATTAAACATGAGACAAGTTCACAGGGTGAGTGAGGGTTGGCAGAGCCTTTAAAGGCAAGTCCATCTCTAAACAAAGTGTGCAGCACACCTGCAATCACTCATGTTTCTGTACACAGCTGTACTGCACAACATCTTTCCTCTTCGTATCTGACCAGTGGGTTCATGTTGAACAAGTAATTAAAGTGTTGGCTGGCAGTAATGGAAAATCTGAGTTTGTAATCAAGAGCAATCTACTCTGGTAGACGTAAATCACTGAAAGAACATTTAGATTATTTGCCCCTAGACTCTGATACACTGTAAAAAAAAAGAATCTGTAAAAAAATGGATAATGTACTGGCAGAAAATTACCGGGACATTTTCTGTACCCTTTACGGACACTTCCTTCAACATTAAAAGAGAAAATTCTGTAGATTAACATTTTCTTCCGTACCATAAACAAAAAAATCCGTTATGCAGAGATTAAAAAAAAAAAAAAATTATAGCGTAGGCCTATATTTTGTAGCAAATAAATCCAGCACAATATGTAAAAACTGAACATGGTTTATTTTTACCTCATGTGAACATTCTTAATGCGTTCAGTAGCTTTTATTTGCCTTAAACAGGTGAAGACAAAAATATTATGACATCAATTAATTTAACAATGTGAAAAGAACCATTGAAAATGATTGTATTATAGAAAACTTTTTAGTTTTAAACAGCAACATGCAAAAAAAGAAAATATGAGCAGGTACCTGTACAATATTGATGTTGCACCAAATAATGGTCACAAAGATAAAGATTTTCAAATACATGGGGGAAAAAATAATACAAAGACAGGGCTGTCATTTTTAACAATTGCTACAGACTTATAGTCAATAGTCAAGTGAAGTGACATCATTTTCCTATAGAACACATTATTTAAAAGCACAACATGTGAATTCTGACATCAGTTACTTTCCCTCATACCGTTCCAAATCCATACGATTTCCATTCATCTTTGAAACAAAAATGAAGAGTATTTTTATGAAATCTCTGCTTTCTGTCCCTCCATTGACAGCCTATGCAACTACCATTTCAAGGTCTAATACAGTATAGCTGTCAGATTTCATTAAAATGGATCTTCATTAGTGTTCCAAAAATGAACAAAAGTCTAATAGGATTGGAATGAGATTTTTCATATAATATTATGGGTGAACTAAACCTAGTTAGATTAACTAACCTTTTATTCATGCTAAATTATCTGCATCTACAATTGACATAAAAAAAAAAAAAAAAAACTTGTACAGCATTTCAAAATAAAGAAAGATTTATGCACTCATGCCTGACATTTTAATGTTAAACTAAGAAAACTATACAATCTAACTTAAGATCAGGGCTCCAAGTGTTTGTGTGCTTTTAGTATCTCTTGCCATGTGCCCGTTTGAGGAAACTACTTTTATTTTTTATTTTTTTTGCTGCATGTTCAGTCCAAGTCCTAAATTGAGATTTGAAAAAAAAAACTTGGAATCTAGAAGTAGTTCATACTGTACATGAGTCTTGGAAGCGTAGATTCCCTTCATCTGAACCTTTGACGCTCGTTCAGGATTTCTTCACAGGAAGACTGTTAATGACGAGAAATGAAAATTAATTAAAGTGAAGTACAGAGTAATGTGCAGAACAGGTTGAGATTGAATTATCAAGTACCATTTTAAACATTGCTTATAAAATGCTAAACTTGCATTTCCAGTGGTCTCCAATTGCATCGGTCACGTGATCTTGTCAACAATGTTTTATGAAATACTTAAAGAGATCATTAGTTCACATAAAAATGAAAACTGTCATTTATCACTCATCTTCAAGTCGTTCTAAACCCGTAAGTCATTCAATTATCTTAAGTACACAAAATTAACGTAAAATTACAGTTGAACTACTGATGTCACATGCACCATTTTCACGATGTCCTTATACTATATTTCTGTGCCTTGATCGTGGTAGGGCACTTGCTGTCTATGTAGGGTCAGAAAGCTCTCAAGATTCCATAAAAATATCTTAATTTGTGTTCTGAAGATGAATGAAGGTCTTACAGGTTCGAAACAACAAGAGTAGGTGCCATTCTCCTCCGGATGTTTTAGGTTTAAAATAAAACAAAGAGAATGTGTAGCTCGGCCACAATGGGGGTGGAAATGGTAACTTGTATGACAGCAATCTGGAATCACCAATAACAATAAACAAAGAAATTATAAACAACACATTGTAAATTCAGAAAGCCACTCCAAACATTGATTAAATCTTTCCTACAACAACTTCACAAACCAAGTTAACTGAATAAACGACTCCATGACTAATTTCTTGTCAGTGTTGAACATCCCTAATGGTAAATAAACATGGAACCATATGGATAGCAAAATTCTATTTGAAATATGCAAAATGGCAATGCAATACATAAAATGCCAATGTAGTTTTGTATTTTAATTAACATTTTACCATACATGTGTCAAATTTAGTGCAAAATGAAAACTCAGTTATATAATTTACATTTGCCATTTACTACACTAGTTTTAATATGGAAATTAAAAACATTTTAACACTCTATAAGTTGCAAAATTACAGTGAAAATGTATTACCCAAATTTATTAGATATGTTTATGTCCAAGCAAAAAATTTAGCAAAATTATTATTAATTGCCGTTTTTCCTAAATGCATTTAGACTCGGGGGTAGGACACTTGGGATTGCATTTTCATCATAATACCTCATGAAATTGTAGCAAAAATGCAGTGAGAATTTCAGAATGCATTCTGAGCCAAATGTGCAGCAAAATGGTGATTTAAATCTTTTATTTTTCTGACTCTTACATACAAGACGTTTCAATACCATTTTCATTTAATACCCAGCGATGAATTTAGTTTAAGTCAGTGTGGAGAGCGTTTGGTTGACTGAATATTGACCTATTGTTCGTCCTGTTGCCGAGCCCCACCTTGATGTAGCCTAACGATTGACAGGTCAGGGGCGTGATGCATTTCAAATGCATTTCAAATCTACACTGACTTTATATTCATCGCGAGGTATTAAGTGAAAATGCGACTGAAACATCTTGTAAGTGTCAATCCACTTCTTCAATGCACTAAGAATAATAGAAATTTAAACCACCATTTTGCGGCACCTTTGGCTCAGAATGCATTCTGAAATTCTCACTGCATTTTGCTACAATTATCACACTGTATTATGATGAAAATGCAATCCCAAGTGTCCCACCCCCAAGTCAAAATTTATTTAGGAAAAACAGCATTTAAATGATAATTTTACTACAGTTTTTTGCTTGGCGATATTAAACATATCTAATCAATTTGTGTAATATATTTTCATTTTAATTTTGCAACTTATAAAGCATTAAAATATGTTTTATTTTGCATATTAAAATGATTGTAGGAAATAGCAAAAGTAAACGATATAATAGTTTTTTCATTTTCATTTTGCACTAAATATTGGACATGTAGGGCACATTGGACATGTGCCCAGCTGGTGGAATGACCTCCCAAATCTCAATTCGTACAGCTGAGTCTTTACTCATTTTCAAGAAACAGCTAAAGACTCATTTTTTTTTCGCCTGCACTTAACCAACTAACACTAGCACTTTTCCTTTTCTTGTCTTTTAATTAAAAAAAAAATAAATAAATAAAAAAACCTACCTATGCGTTCTATACTAGACTAACTGAGACTCGTCATGACACTTGTATACTGTTGTTGTTCTCTTGTTGACCTGACTGCTTCTATTGTTCTCATTTGTAAGTCGCTTTGGATAAAAGCGTCTGCTAAATGATTAAATGTAAATGTAAATGTAGGGAAAAATGTACATTAAAATACAAATATAAATAAATATAAATATATAAATAAAAATAAAATACAAACCCATGATAAGAATGCAGGGGGTGCTTGGGATGCAAAGTACAGCAGCAATTATGACCTGCCATAAGAAAAGAAAACGAAAAGAAACAGAAACACCATCAATGTCATGAACTACTGTCCCTTTAAAACATGACTTGCATCGACGGACATCTGACACATCCCTACTCTTTACATCAGTCAAGACTTATTAACTTATTTGAGACTCTCACTCGCCAAAAATGTTCTTTTTGACAATTGTGCGTGCTTTTGTCTGTGTAAGAGTGAAAGAATTTGTATGAAGCGGCATTCTCTGTGTGTGCATGACATGTGTGCGTTCACAGACAGTGTGCCAGTAAAGTTACAGAATTAACTTATCGTGTTTGTGCGTGTGTGTGTGTGTGTGTGTGTGTTTAACATAAACAAGCCGATGAAATGTCTAAACCTACCTCGTTTGGCTGAAAAGGTGTGATTTCCTCCGTGAAGAACTCGGTGACGTCAGATCTTCACCTAGTCATATGATCTCTTTAAAATAAAAAGTCGTAACGTTAATGTTGTCTTCTTCAGCTCCTGTTGAAGGCACAAAGTGCTCTAAACACAGTTGTACTGCACTTCAGATTTAACGTGATCACAGCTGCTCAATATCACCTCAGAAACATTAATATGCCTGATGCTTTAAGACACGCTCATTAACAAACACCTTACACCGCATCAACAACAATAAAAAGTTAATAAACCTTTATTTATAAAATTAAAAGTGAGCACTGTAACACGTACCTCCACGTCGAGTAACGTTAAGATGTGACGGTATGCTGAAAATGTTGAATGCGACGGCTCCGACATTCATTTGCCAAACAAGAAATGGCAGCATCTAAGTTAACGATACAGTTTGTTACATTTAACAAAAAAATATTTACAAAGGAAGTGTAGGAACCATTCTCAAAATCCTAAATCCGACTTTAAAATGAGATTTTGACCGAGACTATCTCCGTGAATAATGGCGCCTGCGAAAGCACTGGTTTTGCGCCGATTGTCGACTGTAGTGATGGGTCATTCGCGAATGAGCCGACTCTAAGAGCCGGCTCTTGTAGGTGAACGACGGGAACTGGCTCGCATATCTGAAGAGCCGACTCTATTTAAAAAAAAAATATATATAGCCTATAGAAATTAAATCATTATGTAATAATGAAATAATGCATGCATTTTATAAATTTTTTTATTATTGACTAATTCAAAGAAAAAAATAATAATTATGTTTCGACTGTCTGATCAGCCTCACATTCTGTTCCTGTCAATCATACACGAGGTGTCAACCAATTATACGGCATGAGGGAGGGGCCGAGCCATCACACACACACACCACACACACAGTGTCAAACTCGGAGGAGAGGAGAGGAAAAACACAACAGCTTTTGAAAACAAATCAAAAGAAGGAAAATGAGTCGGAAGCACAGCAGCATTTGGAATCATTTTAATGATCATCAGCCCCTCGAAAGTAAGGCAGCTTGCATTTCTGAATGCAAATATCTCATAAAAAAAAAATATGATCAGAATTGTGTTTATGTGTTCATGCTATACAAAATATAACTAGTGAGATAATTTATGCTGACTATATAACATGCCAAAAAAGAGTGACCAGTTTAATCCTTTCAGTTATTTATTTTTCTTTAATATGTGTTCTATTATGTTGTTCAGATTCAGATTGTATTTGTTTTGTAATGTTATTGTTTCTATACATTCAATAGTTGTAATTTAAATGCAAATGTTTAATAGTATTCTTTTTTCATAACAAGTCAATGCATTTTTAAAGAAATTGTGAGAAATTGTGAGTATGATTTCATTTAATAATTTAATTAGAATTGTTTACACACCTATCATAGTCAGAACATTATTGTTTTTTAAAGAGCCGTTTGTGAGCCAAAAGAGCCGGCTCTTTTCAGTGAGCTGAGTCAAACGAGCCGGCTCACGAAAAAGAGACGAAATGCCCACCACTAGTCGACTGAGCTTCTTGTACCCACAATGCAAAGCGTAATTAAAAAATACGGAGAAACGCCTGTAAAAAGAAAATACGGACACCAGGGGCTACATTTATTTTATCCAACATACAACAAAAACAGCAATATTATGAAATATTTAATAATTTGAAATAATATTTTTATTTTTGAATATATGATATTATTTTTTTTTAAAGAAAAAATAAATTAATACTTTAATTCAGAAATAATGCATTACATTCATCAAAGGTAAGAGTAAAGACTTTAAAATGTTATAAAGGATTTATATTTCATAAAATGAATGTTCTATTCATCAAAGAATCCTGAAAATAATAATAATAATGATAATAATAATAATAATAATAATGCACACAAGTTTTTTCAACATTGACAATAATCAGAAATGCTTCTTGAGCAGCAAATCTCTGAAGGATCATGTGACACTGAAGACTGGAGTAATGATGATGAAAATTCAGCTTTGAAATTACAGCAATGAATTACATTTTATGATATATTCAAACAGAAAACATTCTGTTATTTTGTACCATAAAAATATTTATCAATATTGTTGTTTTTTGGTGTATTTTGGATACTTCTTTTAAAAACCTTAAAAAAAGTTACTGTTATATTATATTATATTATATTATATTATATTATATATTTCCTGCTCTGTCATACACTAGACCTAGATTTTTTCCTCTACTAAGTAGTTGAAACTCATGAGGTGAAAATTTTAAAATCCTTTTACAATTAAAGTTTTAGATTCTATATTGTATATTAGATTTTCAGGTTCTATCTACTTCAGAGCATTTCTGAGTATAAAGCTGTTGAATGGCTGATAGTATGTCTACATTTTACTGTGAGACAATATTATACAAATTTGAAAATGATATACAGTATATTATATCTCTGTGTCCAGTGAGGAGCTATTCTTATTTTTATTATTTTTTATTTATTTTTTTGCCCATGGGTCTTTGCTAGTGGAAAACATTTAAATATCCTGCTGTGTAGAACCATTAGACAAGCTGCTGTGGAAACCAATTAGAGAAGCCATTCTCTCGCCATGGTAGCGGCAGAATCCCTGCATGGTTGTCATAGCAACCGGCTTGTCTGGATGACTTCAACAGAGTGTAAAATGCAAATGCTTTTCCCAAACGCAGTCTGTCAGAATTAATCCTCCTCTTTCTGCTGAATTGGTACAGTTCAGTCTTAAATGATTTGTTTTGTGTTCGTAAAATGTAGGAGAATCAGCTCTCATTTATCGGGCATATTAATCTCTGTATTGCAGCCTTGTTACAAATGTCAAAATTGGGTATCAAAATAGGCAGTGTCTGCGGCACCATAATAGTAACTCTCGAAGATTATACGGTGTATTGTAGTGTAGGCATTAAGAAGAATTCAACACTATTACTATCATTTGGAAAATGTTATGCTTGTTGAACATCAGGATTCACTGTGTTTAAAGGAGACATATTATGTCCTTTTTTACAATATGTATGTAAAGTATCAGGTGTCCCCAGAATGTGTCTGTGAAATGTTAGCTCAAAATACCCCACAGATCATTTATTATATAATTTTGAAAATGCCTATTTTGGAAGCAGAAACACACTGTTTTCGTGCATGTCTCTTTAAATTCAAATGAGCTGCTGCTCCCCGTCCCTTTTCTAGAATAGGGTTGTGCCTTTACAGCTCATCCGTCAGATACTCTGGTAAAAAACATCTGTTTGGTTTTAATTATCATGTCTATCGCGCTTAAACCATATTAGTTTAAACTTCTAATAAAGGATTTTATGGCGGAAATGGCGGCGCGTCCACATGCTGCGGCTTCTCTCTGTTCAGACAGATGGTGTTTTCGTGTTTTTTGTCTCCTGAGTCGCAGTGTTTTTGTACGTCGTCATCGCATTCTCCATGTCTTTAAGCATGCATACAGTCGTGAGTTTCTGCTGGATGTCGGCAGAACCACATTTTTACAGTTAAACTCCGTGCACGTGGAACAGCTGCGGGATCTCGGACTGCTCCAGAGGCCTACACCATCACCGACTCCCACTACTGCATCTCGCCCAAAGTGGAGGCGCCATAAGCAGCGTCAGAGGAAGCAGAAGAGGGGTAAGCGTGGAGGTATCCGGGCTAGGCTAACGGCTAACCCACACAAGCCATCTATCCTCACCATCGTACTGGCTAATGTACGCTCTTTGGACAATAAACTGGACTACATCCGATTACTACGTTCAACTCAGAGGACTGTAAGAGACTGTTGTGTTTCTGTGTTCACGGAAACATGGCTCAGCAACAGCGTTCCAGACTGCGCTAATCAGCTCGACCAGCTTGACGTGCTATCGAGTGGACAGAGCTCTCGTCGTGGGAGGAAAAACCCGCGGCGGCAGGCTTTGTGTTTACATCAATGACACGTGGTGCCGCGATGCTGTTGTGATCTGCAAACACTGCTCACCCCTGGTGGAGTATATGATTATTAAGTGTCGGACGTTCTATCTTACGAGGGAATATACTGCCATACTGCTCGTTTCAGTTTACATTCCCCCGAACATCAACTGCAACAGGAACAATGCACTAAATGAACTGTACCAGCACATCAGTGAGCAGCAGACAGCACACCCTGATGCTTTTCTCATCATAGCTGGGGATTTCAATCATTTTGACTTAAAGAGTGTCTTTCCAAAAATACACCAACACATACACTTTCCAACATGAGGAAAAACATTTTAGACTTTGTTTACACCACACAGAGAGGAGCTTACAAAGAGATGTGGTGGGCCTGAGAACAGCCAGGGCCAACCTGTCTCGCGGCATCAGAGAGGCTAAGAGACAGTACTCCAGGAGGATAGCCCATCAATTCAGTGACAGCAGAGACACTCTGAGCCTGTGGCAGGGGATACAGACCATTACAGACTACAAGCCCCCACCACGGACCTGTGACAGCAACATCTCTCTGCTGAACGAGCTCAACACCTTCTTCGCTCGCTTTGAGCTACAAAACAGCACCACTGCACAGAAGACTCCACCTCCTCCCAGCAACCGATGATGACGCTGACCCCAGACAGCATGAGGAGATCCTTCAGCAGGATCAATGCACGCAAAGCTCCGGGTCCTGAAAACATCCCTGGGCATGTACTGAATGACTGTGCAGCAGAACTCACTGATGTCTTCACAGACATTTTCAACATCTCACTTAGTCAGGCTGTTGTTCCCACATGTTTCAAAACTTCCACCATCATTCCAGTCCTGAAGAAGCCATCTCCATCCTGCTTCAATGACTACCGTCCTGTTGCACTTACTCCCATCCTCATGAAGTGCTTTGAACGGCTAGTCATGCACCACATCAAGTCTGCCCTCCCCCCCTCCCTGGTCCCCTTCCAGTTTGCATTACGGTCCTAACCGGTCGACCGATGATGCTATCGCCAGTGACGTCCACTCAGCACTCACACATCTGGACAAAAAGGACTCAAATGTCAGAATGCTGTTCATAAACTTCAGTTCAGCATTCAACACAATCATCCCTCAACAGCTCATTTACAAACTGATCCAGCTGGGGCTCAACACTTCGCCGTGCAACTGGCTGTTGGACTTTCTGACTGGAAGACCTCAGGCAGTAAGGGTCAGCAGCAACACATCCAGCACCATCACACTGAACACCGGGGCCCCCCAAGGATGTGTGCTGAGCCCCCTCCTCCTCACTCTGCTGACCCACGACTGCACTCTGTCACACAGCTCCAACCTCTTCATTAAGTTTGCAGATGACACAACTGTGGTGGGTCTCATTAGCAACAAAGATGAGACAAACTACAGGAGCGAGGTGAGCCGCCTGGCTGGGTGGTGCAGTGACAACAATCTCTCTCTGAACGTGGAGAAGATGAAGGAGATTGTTGTTGACTTCAGGAGAGCACACACTCAGCACATTCCTCTGACCATCAACGGTGCGACTGTGGAGCGAGTGAACAGCACCAAGTTCCTGGGTGTGCACATTACAGAGGATCTCTCCTGGACAGACAACACTGCAGCACTGGCCAAGAAATCACAACAGCATCTCTACTTCCTCCACAAACTGAGGAGAGCCAGAGCCCCGCCCCCCATCATGTACACCTTCTACAGAGGCACCATCGAGAGCAATGAGAAGATCAATAGCCACGTTTCCACTGTTGAGCTTAAACAGGGCGTGCTAGTGCATGCCAGGGCCAGCATATGTCATCAAAATATGTAATAATGATTTTTGTTAGGGAGCTTTTATAAAAATAGAGAGTCTGCGCTGCGCATCATTTCAGAAAGCTAACAGCTATAACACCAGCATTAAAACTTTTTTTAAACAAGTTGAGCTCAAAACTCACTTTCAGTCAGCAGCGAGTGTTTGAAATAACGCAATCCGATCCGATGTGGATTATAATCACCATACAAAGCAGAAATATTTTAAGCAATGTAAAAGACTATGCACGCTAAACATTAGCCCTATTAGCCCCGCCCGGCCCGTTTTAAACCCTGGCTCGCACTGGCCCGACAGTGGAAATGCGGCTATCAGTGTCTCTCTCCCCTCCCTCCAGGACATTTACGGAACCCGTCTCACTTACAAAGCCTTTTGCATTGCAGGTGATGCCACTCACCCGTCACATAGCTTTTTCAGTCTGCTGCCATCAGGGAGTAGACTGCAGAGTCTCCTGGCCAGGACCAGCTGACTGAAGAACAGCTTAATCCATCAGGCTGTCAGGAAGCTGAACTTGCTCCCCTTCCCACTAACATACAATGGCATGCATCAGTCACTTTGTGCAGCATTGGTCTGCTCACTACCTCATTCACCATGGAACGTCTTGGTTACGTATGTAACCCTCGTTCCCTGAAGGAGGGTACGGAGATGTTACATATGGGATCTCGCCCGAGAGCCCAATCACCTTCGAGTGGTACAAAACGAGCCAATGGTACACAAGTACCTTGGTCTGCGGGATTTGCATCGCGAGCTCCGCCCTGCAGAGCGGGTATATAAGGAGCAACTTGAGCAACTCGCATTCAAGTCTTCGCTGAGGAGCCGAGCCAGTGACCCGGCCGTTCAGCGGAACAGCATTGTGGCAAGGGGACGTAACGTCTCCGTTCTCTCCTTCAGGGAACGAGGGTTACATACGTAACCAAAACGTTCCCTTTCAGTCGGTCACGTTCGACGTTACGAATGGGGTCCCTTACAAAACGCCACATGGCGACTGAGTCTATTTCCATACAGAGAAAAGAGATCCTCTGCACAGGGGAGAGCTTGCTCTTTTCCCAGTTGACCTGAAGACCCAGTCGGGCAAGGTGTCTGAGCACCAGATCCCTGTGCTCGCACAACCGCTCTTGAGAGTGAGCTAGGATCAGCCAGTCGTCAAGGTAGTTGAGGATACGGACACCTTGTTCCCTGAGAGGAGCCAGAGCTCCCTCCACGACCTTCGTAAAGACGCGGGGAGACACGGTCTGTGTCGAGGAAGAATAGAGACATGAAAGTACGTGTCCTTCAGGTCGATCGCTGCAAACCAATCCATCGGACGAATGCATTCGAAAATGCGCTTGGGCGTTAGCATCTTGAACGGGAGTCTGTGCAGAGCTCGGTTCAAGGCACGCAAGTCCAGGATTGGCCGTAACCCACCTGTCTTCTTGGGTACTATGAAGTAAGGGCTGTAAAAGCCGGACTTCATGTCGGCTGGAGGACCAGCTCTATCGCGCCCTTTGCCAGCAGGGTCGCGACCTCCGCGCGCATGACAGGGGCATCTTTGCCCACCATCGTCGCATGGACACCCCGAAACCTGGGGAGACGCCAGGCGAACTGAATCGCGTAGCCGAGCCTGAGCATCCAGATGAGCCAGCGGGACGGCCTGGGGAGCTCTAGCCAGGCTCCCAGGAACCGAACCAGCATGGTCAAGGGGACTACAGGCATACCCACAGTGGGGCAGCGTGGTGGAGCAGACAGCCCCGGCATGGGAGGCATAGCATCCCTTAGTGGGGTCGGAGTGCGGGCACTCGTCTGACTCCAAGTAGCAAAGAGGGCATGAGAAGGCGAAGCCTTCTTGCACCGGCTTTGCATGGAAACTGGCAAGGGGAGAGGAGAACGAGAGCGGCGAGGAAGCACGTCGCCAACTGTCGTTCATGGCCTCTTGGGACCCGGAGGTAGAGGAAACAGCTCTTTTAGTGAAGGTTTGGGTACCACCGGCCGCAGGGCCAGTGGCGGAACAAAAAGAAAATGAGAACAAAGGATTCTCCCCCAGCCCTCCTCCGGGGGAAGGAGTGGTCTTGCTACCATCTCTTGATGAGCTGACATCTCCAACTCCGGTCGCCCGTCTCAGGAACACCGCTTGGCCTGGCGTTTGGCAGGCTTAGGGGAAGAGACGGGTTGCACCGCCCTTCTGTGGGAATCTCCTTGCTGCGGCCGGGGTGAAGGCTGCTGCTGTGGCCGAGCGGGAGTGGAGGAGGCCACAGGGGGCCCCTCGGCGACGAGCAGGCTGAGGCGGCTGCGACGGCGGCGGGGTGGAGGCAGCAGTGGGCCGCCAGGGCAGGATGTGTCTGATGGCCTCAGACTGCTTCTGGGTGGCAGAGAACTGCTGGGCAAAGCTCTCTACCACGTTGCCGAAGAGGCCATCCTGGGAGACCGTGGAGTTGAGGAGCTGAGCCCGATCAGACTCCCTCATGTCTGCCAGGTTCAGCCATAGGTGGTGCTCCTGGACAACCAAAGTGGACATCACCTGACCCAAGGAGCGCACAGTGACCTTCGTCGCCCGGAGAGCGAGGTCGGTAGCAGTGCACGCCTCTTGCAAAACCCCTTTATGTTATATATATGTGTGGTAGCAGTATAATATACAGTAAATAAATCAATAAATCCTCTGCTGTCTCCTCTGAGGCTGGGACTAATTAGTATTTTCAATGCAGCCAAAGACAGAACAGTTTGCATGCTTTGCTCAAACGTTTGCCATGGCATTAGAATTTGCACACTGTTATCTCTTGCAAAAACACAGTGGCAGCACTGCGGGTGGAAACGAGAATACATTTTGTGTGCAAAGAAAACAATAATGACTTTATTCAACAATTCTTCTGCCTAGGGCGCTATTATGAAGAATATCACGATGCAAGGGTGCATGTTTCTCTGCACGTAAACAACACATGCATCGTGATATTCTCTATAATGGCATCCTAGGGTGACGTGAAGGAGAAGAATTGTTGAATTGTTGAACAACTGATGTCACATGGACTGTTTTACCAAAGTCCTTACTACGTTTCTGGCCCGGCCAACATTTCAGTTGCATTGCTGTCTATGTAGGGTCAGAAAGCTCTTGGATTTCATCAAAAATATCTTAATTTGTGTCTTATGGGTTTTGAACGACATGAGGGTGAGTAATTAATGACAGAATTTTCATTTTTTGGTAAACGATTCATTTAAGGGGCAGTAATAGTACAATAATATCCCCTTACCACATCACGGGGGAGCAAAATCTGAGTGGCTAATTTTTTTCCAAAGCTTGCAGAGAAAGGCTTACCAAAAATGTACTGGGTTGTTCTTTTTCAAATTTTCTGGGTTGGTAGATGCAATGTAGCAATGTAGACCTGATTATAGCACTTAAACATGGAAAAAGTCTGATTTCTTATGATATATAACCTTTAAAATTAATAAATGAATTTATTATTATTATTATTATTATTATTATAAATAAATAAAACACAATATATAAATAATGGGATAAAATAGCCAATTATCACTATTTACTATTAATTACAACGTTTGGCTCACTAAACTCCTACTTTGCTGCTTATTAATAGCTTGTAAGGTAGTTAAGTTAAGTTTACATATTGGTAGCACTAAATGATCTAAAATGGTCATGCAGAATAAGACATTAATATGTGCTTTATAAGAACTAGGCAATATGCTAGTGATATGCACGCTAATAAGCACCTAGTTCATAGTGAGAATTGGTCCTTAAAATAGAGTCTTACCAAATATTTTAACATTCTATGTGTGTGCAGTCGCTATGAAATTATTTAAAATTTATCATCTAGTTCATGATTGGAGAAGTCAAGTGGTCAAGATGAGTAGGAGCCTCTTCTTCCAGCTCTTCTACTTTATGTAAAATGCCACCATAAATCTATCATAATACACAGAGAACATTTTGTTCTCCTGTAATTTAAATTGCTATTATCTTTCAAGTGTATGAGGATTATTTGAGGGAAATGAAATCTTCACGTCTTGCTAGAAATTAGATTTTGGAACGCAGGATTTCCTTATTTGGTGTGTCATTATCACACTCATTGATAGTTTCATTAATTCAAGCTTTGCCATTCTCTTGTGATGCCCTTAATTGTGTACTTATCCGCTCAAACACATGTTTTTTCTCTCTGAAATGTCTCTTGTGTCTAATAAACACAGCCTACCCAAAATAGCCTCACTTGCTCTTCAGAGAGCAAACCATCTTCACTATGAGATGCGATGAGAAGTCTCCATGACAACACCAGAAACTAAGCGGCAACGCATTTCTCGCCTAAGAGTTCGTCAGAAGACATGGTCTTTTCCCATGATTGGAAATATTGAACAAATTAATTAATTAGTCAATACAACTCATGTGTAATGGCACCTGAGATATGAAGATCGATAAGATCTAGTGTTATTATCATTATAACCTTTTATTACTGAAGTCTTGTTCTAGTAGATGCGTGATAACACATAAATGTGGACATGAACTGGGTCTCAAAAATGTAAAGTGTTAGTCCAGGTATACAAGCCTGGGTTTTTTCAGTAAGTTTTTGTGGCTGTATATTTTCTTATGACCCTTTTGAAAAATTCTCAGCTGCTCCTGTGCTTTTTGAGTACCTCGGATGTAACACACGTTACAATTACTCAGGCAGTTACTGTAGCTTTTTATGTACTTTTTTAACCTTTAATTACTCTTTATGTATTAAATGCACTGCATTTGAAGAGATTCAAATTCTTTCTGATTATGCTGATATTAGTTATGCATTTTTGTAGGTGGCAAAAAATTGACCAACAAGGCAACACTGTGGTATGTCCCACTGTCCCTTCAAAATGTGGACAAAATCATTGAAGTTCCTCCTATTGAGGTAAGAGTCTGTACGTCAATGAACACATTGTCTTTTCTCTAAAGACTGACATTTGAACATGCTATTTGTATCAGTTCAATTTTCAATATCTATTTGTTTCTTATTACTGTCACTATATTTCAACTCCCCAATGATTTTTCAAGGTGCATAATGCACCTTAGCTTCATTTCCATTACTTACATTTTATCAGAACCTCTTTTTAGACAAGTACTTTGGTAGTTTACTTCAAAAAGTACAATCAGACATTCAAATGTGGTCTTAACTTAAGTGACATGTACTGTGTGTGATTTTTCAAATGTCAAGACATGTCCCAATTTGTGTTTACTTTTCTATTCTATTCTAGACTATTCTATGCTGTTTTGTAGTAGTATGATTAGTGTGTATTAGAAAATTCCAAAAAGAAAAAATGCATTTTAAATACCCAGATGATGCACTTAAATGTTGGAGACTTCATGCAATCAGCTGTTGCAGCTTAAATTATGCACGGAGGGGAGGGGCTATTAGAGTGTGATGAAGAATGACAAAATAACTAATTTATAATTCATATACTACACGATTGAGTACATTGTGCCTTAGTACATAGTGCATAGTGCGTCATTTGGGACACAGCTTGTGTATTGCCAAATAATTTTGCTAAGATTTTCCAACATTTCTCAATATAGTTGCCTTTTGTCTTTTTAAAATCCAGAGTGTGTTTTTGTTCATTCCAGTATTCCAGCCCAGAACAAGAGGAAGCAGGTAAAAAGAGATACGAGGCTCAGAAATTAGAGCGAACAGAGACCAAAGAGAGGAATGGAGAGATCATCATGTCTGTCTCTCTTCCAGGTAACATTTTCACCTTTGTGTCCACATGTTTATCTATATATAGCAGATGTAAAACACCTTGCAAAAAGTGGATTCATGGCAATACCATGGTGGAGTAATGGTATCAGATGGTAATACAGCGGTTCTTTGAAACTATAGTGCTGAATGATTAACATACACATTTACCATTGTCTTTAAATGTAATGAGAAGTAAAATGTACTAAAAATTATTTACTGTAAAGTATACCATAGTCTTTGTCCAAAAACATAGTATTTTCATAGTACATGTCCAGGAAACATCATAGTTCCTTGGCCATTTGTAATATTTTTGTTAGGACATTTTATCTTTCATCAGTAAGAGTTTTATGAACAGAGTCTCACCTTGATTTTATTTTATGTTATTTTGCTCTGATGCTGCACAGACAGACAAACAAAAGGTATGTATATATATATATATATATATATATTTTTTTTTTCTCTCTGAAGAACTATGGAGTTTATTGCCAAATAATGGAACATGAAGAATAAATTGTCTTTTGTGTGTAGCATCAGGAAAATATTTATGTATTTACTGCTCAGATAACAAGTTTTGATTTTGTTTTATTTTATTTGCAGATCTTAAGTTTTTATTATGTTTTTTTCTCTCTTTTCTTTCTCAGAGCCCTACACTGTTGCATTTAGTCAGTCGAGTCTGATCCACCTCGTCGGCCCATCTGACTGCACTCTGCATGGCTTTGTACATGGAGGTAATACTTTTGAACTTTTTATGATTATTACATTAGATTAATACTATTCAAATAGACTGATTCACATTTAGCTCACTTTCATCATAAATTAGCTGTTTTTTCACACATTTGACAATGTTATCATTGCCTGAAGCACACCAACCAATCTTTGACATCAAACCAGTATTGAACATATGGTTACACCCTGCTTTAACAAAGAGGTTAAAAGTTATCTGCTTCGCCCAAAATTATTGGGTTAAAAATACTTTTGGTATATCAGCTGTCTGTTTGATTGTAAGATTGAAATTGTATTTTCTTAGGAACCCCTGTTTTATTTACAACTTCATTAAATCCTTTTTTACAATGCAAAGACGGAGTGAGAGGAATGATTCATGATTAATTCACTATTCAACTGTGTACTTGTCTGAGTCAGGTAACAAGATTAGTTCAACTCCTGAGTCATCTCACTCATGAACATAAGAAAATCACACATGTGTGGTCACAAAACAATGAACTCACTCTCCGAGAGAGCTTCTTAATGCTGAGTCATATAAAAGAGTTGGTAAAAAAGCACAAAACGTTCATGAAGATCCATCACTAATGCTCAGTCAGACTGTTCTCATTCATACACAGTGAAAATGTATCTACTGTAAAAGTATTCTTAGCCACTAACTTAATCACTAGTGAGTGAAAGCAGTTTATTAGCTAATGGCTTATGGACAGACATTATTTAGTTGCCTTGCGCAGAATTTAGTTGCATTAACTTGCAATGTAGATGGTTGGCTGGAACTACCACAGCACCATTTATACATGCATGACGAGTAGTCGACTCACTGACCTGAATGAATTACATAAACACAAGAACATCAGAAGCACAGTCCGTGTAGAAACCGAAACAGGGAATGTTTGACACATACAGAAAACAAAATGAGTAGTGGTGCATCAGTAATGTGAGATAGGGGAATGACAAATGGAAGGACCCTGACGTCTGTAAAAGAGAGAAACATTTCATATCTTGTCAGTTATTAATATAATCACTTGCATGAATTTTGTTTTTCCGTAGAGCTGCATTCAAGCCAAAGCATGTCTGGTGAGCACTCAAAATCATTTTACATATCCATTTGACGTTTACACAATAATAGAAAACATTTACACTATTTACAAGCAACTGATACCACTGCATCTTTATAGTAACAGAATTTATTTGTACAAAGTCGCATACAATATGATTTTATCTAATGCAGCAAAATTCATATTGAGTGCCTTTAACCAAACTGAGTGCTCACAAGAAAAAACTACATCACTCACAGATCAAGTTCAAGTTTATTTGATTCAGATGTGATTGAAAGTAATTGGTTGTAGTGTTTACTTTGTCATTAGTCTGTTTCTGCCAGTTTGACTTATTGAGGTTGATTTGTGGACTGACTGTGAGCAGAAAGGCATTATTGCATTGTCAGGATGAGCAGCCAGTTTTAATGCTACAAAGGCTATTGACTGTTGCCTGTATCTAGCAGTTCCCCCTCAAATTCATGCTTGAAGAGTTTAATGAGTACACAATGATCTCCAGGGAGGCAAAAGGGACACTTTCTTCCTCTGAAACTTAATTCACTGGTATAGCTTGTAGTACAGTGTTATTTTAGCTGTGCATTACTATTTTTCCCATATTTCATAATACTTGTTTTATTTTATCACTGTTTGATTTTCTCATCTAACTGACTCTCTTGCATCCTTGGAGAAAACACCTTTGCTAGTGACATGAACATCATACGGTCTTGGAGGTTGACCAGTATAAAACTACCCATCACACCCTAGCATCTGCACAGCAATGCACCAGCAACCACTCGAGAACACTTTATAATAGCAACTGTACAACAGCCATCTACAACTCCTTTTTTATTGAATTGATGCCAAAAACACAAAGGGCTGTATCCATCATATATGCCCTTTGATCGACTTCAAAGCGAAGTTTTTTTGTTTTAAGTTTTCATGCAAAAAGTCATGAAAATACTTTCTTTAAAGAAACGTGTGCACGGAATCATAATGTAAAATAAATATAAATTCCAGTTCATTCAAGTTCATTTATTGATCACTCACCACTATGACATTAATCCACCAAACAATTTCTCTATAGCACTTTATATAATTCACATTCTTTCAAAGCTGCTTCAATAAGTAGGAAAATAACAGGTGCAGACTTCTTAAAATATGTGACAGTCAAATTATGCTTAAAAAAACAGACATGTCATTACTCAGCTCAAGTCAGTTCAGAGTTGATTTAGTTGAGTTTAGTATATATTTAAAGTTCAAGCTCAATTTAGCTATAAGCAAATCTACAGAAGGCAAAGTTGTATGTAATGTTCTAACTGTATGCAGGAACAATAACAAGTTCATAGCAGGACCAATAGAGAGGACAAAAAATGGTTTGAATAAAGCAATTATCTGCAAAAATATGAGCACAAATGGTTTCTCCAGTGAAAAAAAAAAGTTTAATCTGAATCAGGAGAAAAAAATGCACAGATCAAGCTCCGTTTACAACATTTTTAGCAAATTATAATTTTTGGGTGAACTATTTATTTTGGCCAGATTTTTAAAAGATGGCATTAACTACAACAGGAGCTTAAAACAATGAGAAGTAGCTATTTGGTTGTTGTTATTTTAGTTGCACTTTATTTTACAGTACATTTACTTTCATGTACTTATAGTGTACTTACAGTGTATTTATCTTAGAAAGTTTTGGTTATACAAGGTAACTACATGGGGTAGGGTTAGGTTTAGGGATAGGTTCAGGGTTAGTACCTAGTTTTTACATAGTTATTGTAATTACTATAATAAGTAGGCTACATAGTATGTACATGAGGAACAGGACTGTAAAATAAAATGCTTTTATTTTCTTACAGCTAATAATATATGAACAAGACATAAATTGTTTCAGAAGTGATGCAAGAAAGTTAAATTACATTATGGTTTTTTTTCTTCTTGATTCACCAGTGCATGTTCTAAGTAATGTGCACTGGTGAATCAGACACAATAGGGTTGTAAATGAAATAGAAAAAAATGTTAATTGATTTGATGTTGACGTCAAAGGGAAAAAAATGTAGATCTATTTAGAGCACTCATTTGGGGAGAAACACTGATTTGAAGGGTCCAGTTTTAATGTCATACAATGTCTGCTCAAAATACGATATCTTTATCTAACATTTTCAGAAGATTTCTTTGAACGTTTGGTATAGTGAGCTGTGAAACAGAGTTTTCTCTTAGATTAGACACTCTTCTTCCTCTTCCGTACTAGGCTTGCAGCATCTCTAACCTCCTCAAAGTGGCTGTGTGTGTGTGTGCAAGTTTGTACACCAGTAGAAACATCAGGGATAATGAATGGCTCAACTACACAAACTTATTATTCTGCTAACAAGGAATGTTCAAGATAGAAAACAGTAAAAAGCTGGATGCATCAACAACAAATGTTTGTTTTTATAGTCTCATCTTTATAAACTCATCTTTCCCCTACTGTTTCTGGCTAATGATGTTCTTGAGGATGGAATAATGGAGACTGAAATTGATCTAATTCATTTGCCCTTGCTGAATACAGAAGATTGGTTCAAGACAAATTGAGCCATACTGAGGTAATTCTGTTAATGGTTAGTTGAAAAAGACAGGCAGTTTAATTTTTACGTAAGATGATAAAGTGAGATAATAAAGTGATTTGAGTCATAAAGTTAGAGTTGAATGAAGGTCAGGGAATAAGTAAGTGAAACCTATTTCAGGGTGTAAATGAGTTTAAATGTTCTTTGTATGTTAACAGCACCGTTAAAATGATGATGATTTAGTGTCGGATGGGCTTTTGCGTCACTCAACAAAGTTAGTCTTCTTAAAGGAGACGCATGCCGTTTTTCAAGTGTTAAAATACTTAAAGGAATACTCCACCCCAAAATTTACATTTTGTCCCTATTTACTCACCCTTATGTTAGTATATGACTTTCTTTCTTCAGATGAACATGGATGAAGATTTATAGAATAACATAATTCATACATATAATGCAAATGATAAGGAACCCCAAAGCTGATGTTTAGAAAAACTAACAAAGCAAACACACAACAGTAATCCATGTGACACCAATTGATAAATCAATGATTTGAGGAAAATGTGGTAACACTTTAGAATAGGGAACACTTATTCACTATTAAATACAACTTTTCCCTCAATAAACTCCTAATTTGCTGCTTATTAATAGTTAGCAAGGTGGTTGTTAAATTTAGGTATAGGATTAGAGATGTAGGATAAGGTCATGTAGAAAAAATGCATTAATATGTACTTAATTAATACTAATAAATTCTAGTAATATGCATGCTAATAAGCAACTAGTTAAGAGACCCTAAAATAAAGTGTTACCAAAAAGGCTAATATTTTAAGCTTTTTAAGCTATAAACCATAAATTTCAAATAATGTTTTTATTATTATTACTTTTTTATTTACTTTGTCCAATGTCTGTTTCACTTCAGGAGGTATGACTGATGAAATGTCTAGTACTAAAACTTCAATCATGAGAATAGAGTGCTATATTAATTACCTTTTTATCATAGAACAAAACCTGTAAACGAGGAAGCATTTAGTACTTCCAGTTTATTTTTACAGTATGAAGAGAAAATATGCTAAAGTGTCATTTTACAAAGCAAAATAAAGGGTACCAAAACAGGCTTCAATTTCTGGTTTTCTTTTCTTTTTTCTTTTTGTGCTTTTATGTAAAACTGCAGTAAAATAAATATAATAAAAGATACCAGTGTTAAATAATAATAAAGGGTATCAAAATATTAGTGCTGTCAATCGATTAAATATTTAACTAATTAATCACATTTTTACATTGAATCTCCAAATTATGTAAAAACAGCATAAAGATGTTATATTTTAAATATGTTTTTGCTTCTTATTAAAAGTTAGTAAGGTAGTTGTTAAGTGTAGGTATTGGGTAGGATTAGCGATGTAGAATATGGTGATGCAGAATATGAGCTTTATAAGCACTATGTTAATAATAGGCATGCTAATAAGCAAATATTTAATAGTGAAAATTGGTCTATAGTGTTACCAAATATTTGTAATGTGTTTACTGAAAAAAAATGTCACAAATCATACAGTTAACACTTTAATTGTGGCAGCCCAAAAAATATTTACAAATATAACACAAGTAACTGATTTTAATATAGTTTATTAGCATATACTCTTGATACATATAGGTCAGAATTTAGTTGGTTTAGGTGCTTTTTTCTTTTCTTTTTTTTAGATTGAAAGACAGTTCAATCAGTCCCATGAGCAGTGCAGTGCAAAATAAAATAACACCCCCCCCCCCCCCCCCCCCCCCCAAGCTCTCTATCACAGCTGTGTCTGTATGCAAGGACGTTTGGCTTACACACACATGCACACACACTCACTCTCTGCCTTCACCGTCTGTTTCCACGTCTGCTTTTCCCCATTGCGCATGATGAAAGCAGACCGAAGCTACTGAATGGATTTCTAAAGGATCAGAGACGGGCTGTTTATCAGAGGGAAGAGGGAGGTCCTTGGGTTTGTGCCTGACCCTTGGCAACCTCTGTTGCTCGACACAAAGCAATATGACAGCTGTGATTTCCCTCTTTGATATGGAACTGTCCTTTCCCCTCCATCTCATTTCCTTCTTAATAGTATTTATCTCATTCATAACTTGTCTGGCATTCAAATTAATCATTTTACTTTGGTTCAAGATGCATTTTTTCCACTTTCCTGTGCTGTTAAAAGAACAGTTCATGTAGAAATGAAAAGTCAATTATCTGATATTCATGTTGCTCCAAACCTGTATGCTGTTATCTTTTTTTTCTAAGGAATATAATAGGGAAGATTTTTAAGAATATTCTATTCTTAGTGACCAGCTGTGAAGCTCTAAAAACATTGGGGGGGGGGGGGGGGGGGGGACGACAACACCCAATTCTCACTATTAACTAGTTACATTTACATTTATTCATTTAGCTGATGCTTTTATCCAAAGCGACTTACAATTGCTACATATGTCAGAGGTCGCACAGCTCTGGAGCAACTAGGGGTTAAGTGTCTTGCTCAGGGACACATTGGTGTTTCACAGTGGATTCAAACCCAGGTCTCTCACACCAAAGGCATGTGTCTTATCCACTGCGCCAACACCACTAATAATGGGCATGCTAGTTGCCATTATTAACATATGGGCTGTTTATTAGTGCTTATAAAGCACATATTCTGCACCATCATATTCTACATCCCTAATCCTATCCAAAACCTAAACTTATAGGCAAGGGGGGGCTTGGGGGGCTTAGCCCCACCTATGACGTTCTGAAGCCCCTCTGAAATGATCTGAAGGACCCACCCCTCCACACCCAGAATATGATTTTAAACACGGGAAGCAATCTAAGCGAATGCGATTGAAACAATTTGCTACAGGAGGCCTTTATGCACCCCCCGGAGCCATGTGAGATACTTTTTAATATGGATGTGAGTGCTTTGGCTACTTTCGGACTGTTGAACAAAAACACCCACCTACTCCCATTCTAATGCTTGGAAAAGCCAGGATAATTTTTAATAAAACTTCTACTGGATTCGTCTGAAAAAAGAAAGTCATGTAAAACTTTAGAATAGGGAACACCTATTCACTATTTACTTAGACTTTGCCCTCAATAAACTCTTTATTTACTGGTTATTAATAGTTAGAAAGGTAGTTGTTAAGTTTAGGTATTGAGAAGGATTAGGGATGTAGGATAAGGTAATGTAGAATAAGGCATTAATATGTGCTTAATACTACTAATAAATGGCTAATTTTCTAGTAATATGCATGCTAATAGTAAAAAAGTGTTACCCTTTAACAACTTATTGACTATTGCGCAAAATTAGGATTTTATTGAAGAAAAAGTTGTAGTTAAGGGTTTGATAATAGTGAGAATTGGACCTTAAAATAACGTGTGACCAAAAAATCATAACACCTAGCTCATACTGTAAGATAGCTTTGTTGGAAGAAAAACTTGAAATTTACTGAAAGTCCTAATTTATGTCATAAAAAAAAAAAAATGCAGATCTAAAAACCAATGCCGAACAATGCCATTTTCAATTAGATTAAAAAAAACAAAAAAAAATTTGACAAAACAAATTTGAATCGAAATTACCACAACATACAGGAATTTGAATTGAAATTTACTGGGATTTACTGAATTATAGTTCAAAGAAATCCAACAGGTATTTTAATTTTGGCAAATGAAGTGTAAATTGTACATTAATCTATAGTCTGTAGGCAGCAAGTCAAAATTCAGAGTTGTCTTGAACTTTTATGTAATTAAAAACCAACAGTAACCATTTATGGTTACAATTTACAATTTACAATTTATGGTTACAATTGGTCACACTTAATTTTAAGGTCCAATTCTTGCTTTTAATAAACCACTAACTGTGACTTTTACCCAGTGTTGGGGTTAACGAATTACAAAGTAACGGATTACAGTAACTATATTACTTTTTTGGGTAACGAAGTAAAGTAACGCATTACACTACTAATATTGGTAACTACACTACTTTACTAGACTATAGGAACGTGCTTTCCCACGTTACACATGCCGTGTTTGCCTGTGTGTAAAGTTCTGGCTAATGATTGATCTTAGCGCTTAAGAGTGTTTTCTACGAGTAATTTTGCGATCATTCGTTATTTGATGTGCGTTTCCCAACATTGCACATAAAGCAATCGCACAGCTGTGCTTCAAGTGCTACGTAGGAGTCGCTCTCCGTTTGTCAAGTGCTGAAATATCATCTTATAGACAGTTTCATGTGGCGCACGCGCCTGGCCCTAAGTTAACTTCCGGTCTGTGTTGTGTATATCGGTCTGGCTGCGGTGCCTTCTACAAACGCAGTTAAAGTTAAGGTGATGAATAGACTGAAGTTGGGCTCAGGTGGTTGTGATGTGGGATGTGTTTCCCATACATTTATTTATTTTTAGAGACTTGCCACGATTTTAAAACTAAACGATTTTCCAAAAGACATTGTTGAATAAACATGAGCACATACTGCACATATAATAATAATTCCTTACATTTATATGTTTAAATATCAAAACGAGACACAGATGTTTTTATATCACTGTATTTCTGAAGGAAGACTTGCATGTTATATGCATGATAAGGCAGCATTTGTGAGCTCAGCGCTGCTTGTTTACAGCTGTTATTGGGGAAACTTCTATTTCTCGCGCTTTAAAGCATCTCCTGCTTAACATTTCTTTCATGTTTTATTTTTAATAGTAAATCCCCTTTGTTTACCAAAAAATAAAGTTTGCTTAATTTTCAATATTTAAAAGAAAATCTAAATGAATGTTTTATGCCTTCATTTGATAACCAGAAAAATGTAAATACACAACATTTCATAAGGCTATTTTAAGAAAAATTGAATAAATGAAGTTGTTTTTATGCATTTAAATAATTACACATGCTAAAAAAAAATCAAACATATGGTGAAGAAAAAATAAAACATTTCATAGGGCCCTAAACATGTAAACACTTTTAATAAATTGCTGTGAAAATGTATGTGTTAAATTAAAATTAATTAGACATGCTTTTTGATTAGTACAATTAAATTTAACCATTAAAAAGGAGTTGAGAAAAAAATAAAACAGTAAAAAATGGAATCCAGAAAAATTCACAAAGAAAACGGAATTTAGAAAAAATCCCTAAAAAATTTAAAAAAGTAAAGTAAAGTAATAAGTAGTGAAGTTACTTTTCAAATGTAGTAACTAGTAAAGTAATCTCATTACAATTTACAGAAGTAACTAGTAACTCATTTTTTGAGTAACTACCCCAACACTGCTTTTACCTCAATACACTTCTAATTTGCTGGTACTTGTTAAAGTATTAGGTAGGATTAGGGATGTAGAATATGGTCATCCAAAATAAGTACTAATAAACAGCCAATGTGTTTATAATAAGCATGCCAATAAGCATCATTCAATTCTAAATAATTTAATTCAATAAAAGTGTTTTTTGTATAGCGCTTTTTACAATACAAATTTACAGGAAATGAAGTTTCTAAAATGCCCCCCGCCCCCCCCCCCCCCCCCCCCCAAAAAAAGCATGGGTTTGGATAAACATAAAGGTGATTAAATGATGACAGATTTTTTACTGTGGGTGGGCTGTTCCTGTAGGACACTTTCTGTGTCATTTATTGCTCAAATAAACAGAAAAGAGTGATGTTGCTTTAAACTAAACTTTTGAATTAAAAGGTAAGACATTGGGATGTTCTTAGGTTCCTGAGAGTGAAATGTGGGGGCTGAGAGAAGATTAAAAAAAATTCAGAGCTCATATGACCTTGCTGTGTGACAGGTTGCTGTCTTGTGTAGGCATTGCATGTGGGATCATGTTTTCTCATCTTTTAAAGGTATGGTAGAATTTGACTCTGTCATCCTACATGGCCACAGTACACAGATCAGAGTCTTAAGCACTTTAAAGTCACATGTTACACTTTTTTTTTGGCTGGGGGGGGGGGGGGGGGGGGGGGGGTTGGGAATTACTGCGCTAACTGATTAAATAAAATGAACATTGTATTTAGTGTATTTATAGACATTATTTTGTTTCACTTCAATTGTAGGATTAGGATTGGAGCTAAACTTTGCAGGACAGTCGATCGCCAGGAGCAGGGTTGGGCACCCCTGTTATAAGGCATATATTCTGTGTGACTATTCTACATCCCTTATCCTACCCAATACCTAAACTTAACTCCTTCCTTACTAGCTATTAATAAGCAGAAAATTAGGAGTTTATTTCTGCCAAAAGTTGTAGTTAATGGTTTGAATTGGAACTTAAAGTGTGACCAAAAGTTGTATCTATGTTTCTATAGTTTATGTCATTTAATGGACCTGATCTAACATGGACTTGAATATTAACATTTTGCTGGGTATTACAGGAGGTATTTAACATCCACAAGTGAATCACTATGACTCACGAAGGATTTAAATGAAGTAAAGCTGTTGATGTAAGCTCCCATGCTAACTAGCAGCTGGAAATACCCACAGAGAACAAATATACAGATATATATATTTTTTTTCCTCTTTTGAGAATGTGCGAAAATATCCCACAACCTACTTCTATGGTAACACTTAAAATTAAAAATTAAAAATTAAATTTATGCATTTAGCAGACGCTTTTATCCAAAGCGACTTACAGTGCATTCATGCTATCAATTTTTACCTATTATGTGTTCACTTCATTGCAAAGCCATTTTAATGCATTCATTTAATTTTTTTTTTTATTTTACCTTTATGATTAAAATAAAAAGAAAGAGTGTGCTATACTTTGATGGAAAGAGAAAGTTGATTTTGCTGTTGGTACAGTTGTTTTTTTAAGTAGACCTAAAATTGTTTGAAATGTAGTGGAGAGAGACAAAAGCAGAGCATCTAGAGTACTAAACTGAAGAGGAATATTTCATCATCTATCATGGTGGCTCTAGGCTCAGCCTGTTCAGAGGAAAACATTTGGGTAATCGTCACAAGAAATCTAATCATTGAAGCACTTGCTAGCAGCAAACACTCCTCTGGGATTGGCTTTTTAACTGCTGTTTTTCCATTGAGCGCCCAGTTCTCCTTCTCAGATCTGGAGCAAACTTACATCATTCTTTGACGGCACAGTTATAGCACCCTTAGGTTTGCTTGCCATTATTTTCATTTGCATACAGGCAAATATTCAGTTTTGCAAGCCTCTTTCTGACCAAAAAGAGTGCAGTCTTGCTGATGTTGAACCATTGTCAAGTTTCTTTCTTTGTTATAAAAGCAAAAAAAAACAACAACAGCAAACTACATAATTATGTATAGTTAGGATATCAAAATAAAAAGACACATTGTCTCTTAAAAAGAAGGAAAAATGTTTTTATTCTGTCAAAATAGACATGCCAACATAATATAGCCAGGCAATATTAACTGAGGTCACGTTATTGCTTATTCATTTATAAAATTGTCAGTTTTCCTGTTCAGTCCATATGCTAGTAATTTAGTAGATTTTAAACCACGGGGCAGATTTACTATCAACTTGTGCAAGCGCAAGCCCTCATTTGTTATTAAAAAAGTACTGTCAGGATGTAATAAAAACATTTTGCTACTCACCTTATTAAATATGCATTTGTTTCCCTTTTGATCTGTAAATTTATGGGAGGAAAGTATTCAAATGAATCATGCAACGTGATTTACTAAGATTTGCACTCGTCAATTCGGTAGAATGCGCTGGTCATTATAGAAATGAGATGTTGTGTCTGTAAGGAGCACATTGTCAGTAAAAAAAATTTTCCCCTCCCATTGGTGCTTTTATGAAATTGTGCTCTAACGCTAATTTGCACTGTTTTGTAAAACTTGCCCAATTTAATTAATAAATGGCAGTGTCCTCTTTATTCATTTAACATACAGTAGATTGTGTTGTGTTGGCACTTACTGTCCAATGTAAAATCTGGATTCTGTTGCGAAACTGGTGGTTCAGAAATTCTGAATTACTCAGTTTCAGTCTGAAGACAGACATTATTATTGACTGTGCCACCAGGCTTAGATTCATTTTTCTATGCAAATCAGCTGATAGAAATCATTCTGACTGACAATTATGGAGGCATATAAATAACTCCTGGAAAAAAGAAAAGCAGGTTTCAAATGTCGCTTCCATAATTCAGCTGTAGTGGTGAAAACTCTCTGCCCATCATGAGAGTGAGTCAGCTTGACTTTCATTTCACCTTACCAAAGGCAGATGGAGACGGATAGAGAGAGCTTTCATGAATTTAAATAACTGTAATGCACAGTCGCACTGTTCTTAATACGGAGTTATCCTTATGACACTTAAAAAATCTAAAGAAATGCTTGTGTTTATTCCTTGATTTTTTTTCTTGTTTTTTGGTTTTCTTGTATTTATTTTTACAAACACTTATGACACAAGTTCATTCTTTGCCCTACAGTTATTATCCTATTCATTTGCTAGCGTTCATGTTCACTCATAAGCCCCATATCATGGTTTTGCACCAAATGTCTCTGTGCACAGCACAGAAAATGCATCTTGATACCAGGCCCTAAGGTGATTTGAGCCAACCTGCATATATTGTGGAGTGAATACTGATAGCTCAGACTGTTATGCCATGGGCTGGCATCCCCAGCAGGCTTTTTAACTAGCTTAGCAAAACCAGGTTCACTACAAAGACCATGCTTGTTCACTAGAAGGTTTTGCTGCTCAAGAGCATATACTGTACGAGTAAAACATCTACACCAGTTTGATCTAGCGAATAATCATGCAATGGACTACACACCTGTTAAAATTGAGCCTTTTTAAGATGAAAATTAATTTTACTTGCATTAATTGTTTACATCTGATAAAAGTTGTAATTTTAATATGGGTGTTGTAGACTTTTTATATCCACCTTAGATTTGTGACAAAAAAACATGAATAGTTTGTAACTCAAGGTAGACAAGGATGACAGTGTTAAACCACACTTGTATGGGGTGTGAATGCTAGCAAAAGGAGACAAAACTCATATCCTTAAGTTCAAAATGGCCCCTTTTATGACACTCGTGCAAAACCTCAGCAGCCATTTCATGCTTCTCCCATATTTTAACACCACTGCACATCCAGAGATGACGCTTTCTCACTAGCTGTGATTTGTGAAGAAGCTTTGCCACAAATTGTCAAGAGAGAGTTTTTGAGGTTGGAGTGCACTTTCAGTGCCATGTGTAAATTGAGGGAATCTCACTTGGAGATGAGAGTCCCCAGGGTCCATCTCTAAAACCAGCTCATACTGTGATCCAGAGTAGTCAAGTCTATGCCTGTTTGGTGTCAAGGGAGCTTACAAAACATGCACTGGTGCTATGAATTGCACGTCATCCTGGTATAGAAATATTCCAAGAAGTGTCATACTGTTCTATATCTGTGCTATATGCTGACCCTCTCACTAAATTAATCATCTGTTCTGAGGGTTTTTCTTGCTCAACACTGAGTACAGTACTCTCTCACAGTTTTCTACTGCATAGGGTTATAATGCTTTGATGAAAACAATTTTTTACAACAATATTAGTTATTAAATGTTTCTTCCTGGTGGAATGACCTGCCCAACTCAATCCGAGCAGCTGAGCCCTTAGCCATCTTCAAGAATCGGCTTAAAACACATCTCTTCCATCTTTATTTGACCCTCTAACTTTAGCAATCACTATTCTAATTATATTCTTAAAAAAAAAAAATCTAACCACCTTTCTAATCTTTTTGTATTCTATTTTCTTTTCATTTATTATACAATTATCAAAAAAGACCTCTAACACTAGCTTGCTCTATTCTTTTTCTATTCTATCTGTTTTCTTTTTATTTATTATATTATTTAAAAGCCCATGCTACGTGTTCTGCATTTAAGCTAACTGAGACTTGTTATAGGTCTTATATATCATTGCTCTTTTGTTGTTTTTGATTGCTTCCATTGTCCTCATTTGTAAGTTGCTTTGGATAAAAGCATCTGCTAAATGACTAAATATATTATGTCAACAAATTTTCCCTGATCTGATTGATTGTCATAGATCTAACGTCCTTACAATGATGTAAGGGTCATTACAAAGGAAACATTTGTGTGCTGTGTTCCCATGATATACTACTGACATACATAAGATACTTAAGTCACATTATTTGATACATTTATGTTTAGCATGAAATGTAAAACAAAAGTCCACAGTACACTGAATTCTTTATTTAAAAAAAGCAATGGAAATCATGTTTTCCATGATATGACCACTTTATCCCTCAGGTCCATGAACAATGGAAATGGTCGTTAAAGGCCTTTATATCACAAACAGTCTGCATCCATTCATCTCTGTTCAGATGATTTACCTCAGGCCAGATATTTTTCAAAGCTTGGCAGCATATATTTCATATATTTTCTGAGTTAGTGGCTATATTTAGCAGTCTTACACCTAGCGACTTCCATGAGCGGACAGTTCATACCTTTACAGCTTCTCAGCAATTAGTAAAATATTAGCTCAGCATTTTATTAGACACATTGGTTGATACATTATAGAATTTAGCAAAATTATAAGGCAGCACTGCATGTATTTTTGAGGAAAAGACAATCCCACAATACTTTGCAACAGTCAGATTTATTTATTTATTTTATGTTCTTTAGGATGCTTGAAAATTTGGTGTGAATAAATATGCAATACTTGAATAACCATGCAAAATTGGTGTAACTCGAATCACCATATATTTTGTTAAAAACTATGGCTACCACCAGCATTTTATTGGCTCACAGTAGCATGAACTTATCGAAATTCAGGTGTGCCTTTGACTTTGGAGTTTCATAAATTTAAGAAATTACAGATTTGATTTATAATTAGCTTTTAAGTTGGCACATTTAAATGTATATCTATCAGTATTTGTACAATTTGTACAAAGACCTCCTTGCTGCATTTCAAAAACATGATGTAATTGTTCAGATTTCCTCAAAAAACATATGTTAAAACATACACTCACCGGCCACTTTATTAGGTACAACTGTTCAATTGCTTGGTAAAACAACCAGGTAATCAGCCAATCACATGGCAGCAACTCAATGCATTTAGGCATCTAGATGTGGTGAAGACAACTTGCTGAAGTTCAAACCGAGCATCAGAATGGGGAAGAAAGGGGATTTAAGTGACTTTGAACGTGGAATGGTTGTTGGTGCCAGACGGGTTGGTCTGAGTATTTCAAGCACAACCATCTCTAGGGTTTACAGAGAATGGTCTGAAAAAGAGAAAATATCAAGTGAAAATATCCAGCCTTGTTGATGTCAGAGGAGAATGGGCAGACTGGCTAGAGATGATAGAAAGGCAACAGTAACTCAAATAACCACTCGTTACAGCCAAGGTATGCAGAATACCATCTCTGAACGCACAACACGTCGAACCCTGAAGCAGATGAGCTACAGCAGCAGAAGACCACACCGGGTGCCGCTCCTGTCAGATAAGAACAGGAAACAGAGGCTACAATTCACACAGGTTCACCAAAATTGGACAATGACGTGTGCTATGCAATTGATATTATTATAGCAGTAATCATATTTTCTTGGCACATCTTGGGCCCCTTAGTAACAATTGATTATCATTTAAATGCCAAACCTAAGCCAAACCAAAGCCTACCTATATTGTTGTATAAAAGAATGTGCCTTTTGTATATTTGCACACCTCTATAATAGAGCATGGGTTTGTTTGTCAAGTCCCATAGTATTAGCAGATGAAAATATTTAGAGTATGTAAACTTGAATGAGTCAGATGAGTAATTAATGAATGGAGAAAGAAATAAGCATAATAATTAATGAAACAAATAATTTTTGCTCAGTCATGTAATGAAAGAATAGTAAACCTAAAGGCTTCATGCGCTCTGAAGGAGGCGGGGTCAAGTATTGTTGCTGACCATGTCCATCCCTTTATGACTACAGTGTTCCCATCTTCTGATGGCTACTTCCAGCAGGATAATGCACCATGTCACAAAGCTCAAATCATCTCAGACTGGTTTCTTGAACATGATAATGAGTTCATTTTACTCAAATGGCCTCCACAGTCACCAGATCTCAACCCAATAGAGCAGTTTTGGGATGTGGAGGAACGGGAGATTTGCATCATGTATGTGCAGCCGACAAATCTGCAGCAACTGCATATTACTGTCATATCAATATTGACCAAAATCTCTGAGGAATGTTTACAACACTTTGTTGAATCTATGCCACAAAGAATTAAGGCAAATCTAAAGGCAAAAAGGGGTCCAACCTGGTACTAGCAAGGTGTACTTAATAAAGTGGCCGGTGAATGTATTATATTGTATATTCAGTGCAAGATACATCAGCGACTTCAAATCAACAGTTCATCCAAGAATGAAAATTCGGGCATTATTTGCTGTCATCCAGAAATTCTGTAGACTCTTCACACAAAGTGACTTTTTTTTGTGAATTTTTTCATTCACTGACAATCCTCCCTCTTTATTGCAGCTCTCAAATGTTATTCACCACAATCCACATTAAGGCTTGCATGTCACGTTCCTGTACAGCACTTGGAAGAAGTGTTGTGAAGTGTTGAATCTGAATGCAAGCCAAATTAAATTTCAGAGCTTCGGCTAATTAGACAATAATGAAAGAATAAAAATTTATAATCTTATCTATGTTTCTCATTCAACCCTATTGCAATGGGTTTGGACAGTGAAATAATGAAATTTCCAAGTCATACAGATATTGTGATAAGTGATAAGTGGTCTGATTCTCCTGAGACTGCTGGTGACCTGTTAGTAGAGATGTAGAATTCATAAAGCACTAAACTTTTTCCCAAGCGTGTGCTATGCAATTTATATTATTATAGCAGTAATCATGCTGCATCGTTTGATGCTTTATTGTAATTTTCTGTCATATAACATCATGTTTTGCATTTCACTGGCAAATGGGTATTTATTTGTGAAGATAGCAATGCCATATCAGCCAAACGGCACTGATAATGAAGGATGGTAATGAAATAGACTCTTCGCTATTAGCTTACATTAGCTTATATTTCCCTGCTGCTGTTATGTGCAGATATTATGCTATTAGGTTTTTTTGGCTTTAAATTATAGAATTTAAAGGGATAGTTCACTTTCAAATAAAATTTTGGTATGTTTTAGCTTACCTCAAGGACATCCAAGATGTAGGTGTCTTTGTTTCCGCAGTAGTTCCCATTTTGATATTTTTAGGTCAAACCGTTCTTGTCTGTGACTCACATAATGGAGGTCTATGGTCACCACCTCAAAGAGCATGCACAGAGGAGTCCAAATTAAACAATTTTCCATCATAAGTACACATTGATTACCTAAGACACAAAACGAGCGGTTTGTGTAAGAAAATGAACAGTATTTATATCGTTTTTACCTCTTGTACACAACCACGTCCAACTGATCTGAGGGCGCGGGTGCTTCCTGTTGTATGACGTGTGCGTGGAATCTGGGTTAGTCTGCGCAAGTGCGGAAAGCGCCGGAAGTGATCGCTCGCGCATGAACGTCACTCATTGTTACTGTTTATCACACGATACACCACCAATCTGCACTGTCTGAAATATAATGCAGTAATTGTAATTAATTAATTTGTTTATAATGTACCCTATAATCATTGCGATTATAATAAACACAACACATTACTCACTCTATTGACAGAGTGCCATTGGGTCCCTCTGGCATTGGACGTCGTTCAGACAGGTGTGTGATGCGATACTGTCAATGTCCTCGTCGTCGTCTTGTAACTAGTTGTTCCATTCATGACGATATATGCTCTCCACTTATGCTGGCATCTCACAACACTTGCTACTAAAACACCAGCAATTTTGAAGAGATCTCTGTCTCTCTGAGGCTTGAAGACGTGCTGCTGCAGCGGATGCTTCCTCCATCACTCCTGAGTACTTGATCTCTGTATTCTGGTTCAAATAAATATGGTTGTCTGTTGATATATTGAAATCGTATTCCATTGCAATTTCCTGTACGTCTAAATATGTTTAGATATTCACAGTGAAAGGTAACACTTCCGAAATCTCTGTGTAAACCATAGACAGTAAGTGTAAACAATGAGTGATGTACACGCGCGAGAGATCACTTCCGGCGCTTTCCGTGCTTGCGCAGACGTCACACAACAGGAAGCACCCGCGCCCTCAGATCAGTTGGACGTGGTTGTGTACAAGAGGTAAAAACGATATAAATACTGTTCGTTTTCTTACACAAACCGCTCGTTTCGTGACTTAGGTCATCAATGTGTACTTACGATGGGGACTTGTTTAATTTGGACTCCTCTGTGCATGCTCTTTGAGGTGGTGACCATAGACCTCCATTATGTGAGTCACAGACAAGAAGGGTTTGACCTAAAAATATCAAAATGGGACATCTTGGATGCCCTTGAGGTAAGCTAAAACATATCAAAATTTTATTTGAAAGTGAACCATCCATTGAACACATTTAAATATCACTGAAACACTGTCATAGCAGTGGATATCAGTTAGATATCAGCCGTCCAGCCTGACACTGAGCTCTTGTCATGACAACAGGGCTATTTAAGGGTCAAAGCAGTAATTTAATTTGGGCTGATGTCAGAGGATGTTTACTGCACATATGTATGCAGTGGATTCTGCTTATATACACACTGTCAGCATGAGATCATGACTCTTATTATCACAAGTGCCTTTGCATTTTCTTTCAGCAGAACTAACAGTTTATGACTTCTGGATGGTTTTTACTCTGATGCTTCAGAGTTAGGTTGACACATACAGTATACATATTCTCAGTCTGATTGTAAGTCACTGATATATGTCATCCTCAGGTGTGACCATGAAGCTGATGGATGAGGTGGCAGGGATTGTTGCTGCTCGTCATTGCAAGACCAACATTGTGACCGCATCAGTGGACGCCATTAACTTCCATCGCAAGATCAAGAAAGGTAATGAAAAAATACATGTTGCCTATTTTCATTGTAGCACAGAGATAATTGTTGGTACATGGTTTCTGATTCTCACAGAAATCTCACAGACATCTGATTTCCTTTATGACTGGTTAAACATAAGTTAAAAATAGACTGTGGACAGCCTTTAAGTACCTTGGGTTGTAAATAGGTTAGTGGAAAATTGCATAATGCATGATGTATTGCTGAATACTATTGTAGTTTGCCAAACATAAGGTCTGTATTGACATCTGATAATTGACTGGACCAAAATGCAATTCTAGTGATTTATTCTCAGTTCTTGTTTTGTAAAAGATAGGCAGTTGAAAGATATAATTATGCAGCACATTACTCTGTTAAAACTTGTTGCATCCCAGATTTGAATCTGGGATATACAGTATATACACACACACACACAGAATTGATTGAGATCGGTTACCATTTTTTACAAAGCTGTATTCGCAAACCTTTTAAACATATACAGAGCAAACCCTGATGCAATGCAAATTATTTGCTGATGAAGTGTTTTTTTGTTATAAAAAGTCATTATTTTATTATTAGTCATTATTTCAAACAAAAAATATCTGTTTTCCATATTCTGTGTTTTTCAAAACCCAAGCTCTTCGCTGGAGCACAAGAGTGCACTTGGTGCACTTTCCAATTCTGTCTTTCTGAACGTAGCATTAAAACAGTCTATGTGCATAATACAGCATCGAGGATTCTTACTTGCTATTGTTGAATATGATTTAGAAGACATTTTTAGAAGAACATTTGTTTGTCATGATATCATCCTGTTAATACAGTGTTTGAATTGTACTTTATGTAACAAAGAATGGAAGAAAACAACCGCCTCACTGATATTCAGTGTATATACAATGGATGACACTATGACTGTGCTGGATTTCACTGAAGCATTTTGATTTTCAATGAAGACTTTTCATCCTTCCACTAAAATAAACTTGGAGCTTGACCCAGCCTCCTTCAGAGCGCATGAAGCCTTTAAGTTTACTATTCTTTCATATTACATGACTGAGCAAAAATTATTTATTTGTTTCATTAATTATTATGCTTATTTCTTTCTCCATTCATTAATTAATCATCTGACTCATTCATGTTTGCATACTCTAAATATTTTCATCTGCTAATACTATGGGACTTGACAAACAAACCCATGCTCTATTATAGAAGTGTGCAAATATACAAAAGGCACATTCTTTTTTAGTTTGTTCTAAAACCTTGCTCGTAATCACTCTATGTTCAAAGCCATTTGTGTCTTTCTGACATGAACTTGGTAAAGCTCTCAGGATTTTAAATTATTCAGTTTTCTCAGACTTATTTCAGCAGCAGTGACTTTGGTTGGGTCTTAACTTTTAGGTGTTCATTTCTACATCAGTAGCATCACCAGACAGAATTGCAAAAGTAATAATAACATCTGCAGTTGGCAGGGAAAACAAATTTTCCCAAAGTAAGCCCTGCCTGTCTAGTCAAATGGGCAGAGCGATGTTCTAATGCCACACAGTCTGCTTAGTGCTCTGGAAGAGGAAATGGTTATGTGATGAGCCCCAGATGACAGATCCCCAGTGAAGACCTTGTCTCTTAGACGGGCATAAGGACAAGACCACGGATCCAGATGAGTCCTCTGCACAACCTAACTTTGCTGCAGCCTGGAACTTCTGAACTTCTGGTTTTGTCTGGTCAGAGGAGAATTGGCCCCCCAACTGAGCCTGGTTTCTCCCAAGGTTTTTTTTTTTCTCCATTTTGTTACCGATGGAGTTTTGGTTCCTTGTTGCTGTCACCTCTGGCTTGCTTTGTTGGGGTCACTTAATTTCTAGTTATAACATTGACTTGATTGCACAAATTCTATTTAAACTAAAATGAGCTGGATGATGACATCACTGAATTCAATGATGAACTGCCTTTAACTGAAAATGTAATGTTTTCTATTGTCCTTTTTGCATTGACACACTATTTTACTATTTAATACTGTAAAGCTGCTTTGACACAATCTGTATTGTTAAAAGCACTATATAAATACCTAACTTGTGTGTAGCGTATCAGACCCGAACCAGACAAATTAAAGATTCGATCGGGAGCATGGTTGAAACATGAGGAGCCGAATTACACAGGAAAGCAACAGGATGTTGTAAATCAAATCCGTGTGCCAGCCAGTCTGAAGCAAGCTAACCAACCAACTCTTTCACAGAACAGCTTTCAACATTAACACCATTAGAACAATTATTGACAATTTCATTTTGGAAAAGAGATTGTCAAATTTGGGGCAAGTAATCCAGATGGATGGTCAAAGAGATGCACAGCATGACCATCACATGTAAACCCTTGATAGTAATCATGATCACAAGATCTTTAGATTGACTTCCCCCACCTAGAAGAAAAGAACCACACTGAAATTCCTTAGGGGACCTTTTAACCTCTGGTCTTCCACAGAATGTCCTAATGTCAAAGAATGCCACAGAAACTGTCTTTTACTGATGTTGATGCACCAAAATGAACTCAAAAAGACTTATAAACGAATACCAGTCCATTGCTTGACTCCATATCATATGTGTATGTAACCCACACATTTGACTACCATATTTCTAATTGCTTATTGTGTAAGTCTTTTTAATAGCTAATGAATAGCATAAGTATTCATATTCATGTTTAGTATATGTGAGTTTGGATCGGCATGCTTGAAACGTTTCTGACCATTATTCATTTGTCAAATGTATCATATTCATATTCTAGGAATCATGTCCAAAATTATACCCTGAGCGGGAAAATTCGGACCACATGATTGATAAGATAACATATGATTTATGACACCTCAAGCAAAGACAATTTCTAATTGGTCAAGACAACATTTGAGGTGTGGCCAAAAGGCCAATTTAAATACTCAGGACACCATGAAATTTGGCTTTTAGCTTTTAGCTTAGCTTTCAGTCATGCCAGCTCTTAGCTGCTGCTTTTTGTCTTCACTTTTAGCGTTTCTTTGAGTGCGGTTCCAGCGTGCTTCGGCCTGCACGCCTGCTGCTACTTAGCCACAATGAGAAGAAACACCACCTAGTCTCATCAAATTGTACTTCTATATTTATTTCATATTTATGCATTTAGCAGATGCTTTTATCCAAAGCGACTTACATTGCATTCAAGCTAACAATTTTCTCCTAAGATGTGTTCCCTGGGATTCAAACCCCCAACCTTGCTACCACAATGCTCTACCGCTTGAGCTACAGGAACACTAACTTTTGTCCTTTTACTTTTTTTTTGGATACGTACTGGATCCGGGTGACTGCAGTGACCCTCTGATCTGGATACAAACTGGATCTGGTGGATATGGTGACCTCGGAATAAGAGAGAAACAGACAAATATTAGCGTAGATGCCATTCTTCTAATGATGTAGCAAGGACATCGGGTGTTATTGGAAGTGTTCCCGGTTCTGGTTTACCTAATTAATGCAGCCTAAAAATCCTTTAACGGATTTGGATGTTAGAAGCATATTAGTGTGTTATGTGTAAGCCAGGTTAAAGAGATAGGTCTTTAATCTAGATTTAAACTGCAAGAGTGTGTCTGCCTCCCAAACAATGTTAGGTAGGTTATTCCGGAGTTTAGGCGCCAAATAGGAAAAAAGATCTGCCTTTACATCATAGCATTGTGGATTTTATCACAGCTAAATGCTCTTGATTATATCCACTGTTGAGGATGTCAGAACACAAGAGGTAAATCAACTACAGTTATTATTGCTGATGCTGATAATCAGTATTTTGGTATTTAATATCATTACACAGATTAAAAAACAAGCAAAAAAAAGTAATTGCACTCAGTTTTATTTATTTATTTATTTTATACAGTACTTTTTGCAAATACCTGCAAATTATGTGAATTTTATATTTACTTTAGCTCCTTCCTGATTTCCACTTTTATTGTATCTTTTTCTCTCTCAGTGCTTTTACATGATCAAATAAAATATTTTATTGTGGGAAAGGACTTATGAGCAATGACTGCCATTGAAAAGGCCCCACTGAAAAAGTAATTTGTCCTGAAAGTAAGAAATCAACATATTGGTTATTTAAGAGACTAAACACAGACCAGCTTTTAAATTGTCGCAAAATACACCTAGATGTATATGTGCTTATTTATGTATTTATTTGTTTGTTTGTTTGTATGTTTATTTAAGGTGACATGACTGTATGTTACTACTATGTTACTACTACTAAGAAAGAACCAAATAAATAATAAAATAATATAATTTTAATTACTCATTTTCCCTTTGTTCAATATTTATTATTTATGTATTTGCTTTCTTTTATGCCCTCAATCAAGATTTAAAGGAACACACAGGTTCAAATATCTATGCTCTGTTGTATCATAATTCAAACTTAGTGGCTTTACAAATAACAATTTTTTCTCTCTCCTCTAGTGTTAACTCTTGAAATTATGAGTAATAATGATAAACTTTACTAAAAATAAATCTTATCTTAAAGTAAAACTAAAATAATTCTGAACTCCATGACTAATACAAATGAGGAGAAAAAACAGTAAAACTTAGGAAAACAGAAAAAAAAAATCAGGAAATGCAATAAGCGTCTCCCCTTGGTGTGTTATTATAAGAAATAAATCTTGTTTAATAACATATACTGTGCTTAACACATTTATTAGACCACCACCCAATGTAAGGTTTGTGCAAAATTTGAGATTCGAGGGCAAAATAGAAACATTGCCATTTGGATTTGGAAGCTGTTGCTGTGAACCCACATCATGTAGTCAAAGGAGCTCTCATGTGAAACAGACCATTGTTAGGCTTCAGAATCAAACAAATCCATCAGAGAGATAGCAGGAACATTAGAAGTGGCCAAATTAACAATTTGGTACAATCTTAAAAAAAAAAAAAAACTGGATGCACTGGTGCACTGGTGAGCTCAGCAACATAAAAAAGGCCTGGATGTCTACGAAGGACAACTGTTGTAATGATGGGGGATCCTCTCCATGGTAAAGAAAAACCCTTTCACAACATCCAGCCAAGAAAAGAACACTCTCCAGGAGACAGATGTATCACTGTCAAAGTCACAATCAAGAGAAGAATATAGACAGCAAATACAGAGGGTTCACCACAAGGTGCAAACAAAGCCAGATGAGACTTTGCCAAAAAACATCTAAACAAGCCAAAGCACTTCTGGAAATTAATTCTTTGGTGGCTGAAATTAAGATCAGCCTGCACCAGTATGGAGAAGGCTTGGAACAGCTCATTATCCAAAGCACACAACATCTTCTTTGAAACATGGAGGAGCAGTGGGATGCAAGGGCATGCATGACTTCCAGTGGCACTGGGTTAGTGGTGTTTAGTGATGATGAGACAGAAGCAATCAGAAAAATTCTTAAGTGTATAGGGATATACTCTCTGCCCAGATTCAGTTAAGTGCAGCAAAGTTGATTGGCACAATGTACAGACAGTGACCCGAAACATAGAGCAAAAGCAACCCAGGAGCTTTTAAAGGTAAAAAAGTGGAATATTCTGCAGTGGCCAAGTCAATCTCCTGATCTCAACCTGATTGAGCATGCATTTCACTTGCTGAAGACAAAACTAAAGGCAGAAAGACACACAAACAAACAACAACTGAAGTAAGCTGCAGATGATTCTCAACAAAATATTAAAAATGAACATTTTTGAACAAATGATGAAAACTGTTTAAGTGTCTAGTACGACCCTATAGTTTTGTTATAGGTCTGTTGGTTTGTTTGTCTGCCCAGGTTGCTGCTGTTTGGTTCCTGCAGACTCATTGCTGTTGTCCTCTGATTGGTCTTCTCGCCCTTAAAAGAGATGACAGCATTTCCTTTAATGGGGGGCCAATTTGTGAACTATGCTGTTTCTTTGTAAACATTTATTTTGAATATTGTAACTAGTTTTTGACAAAGTAAGGAGTCAGATGCCATCTTTTATTTTTGTTTCTGTCTCTGTTTTTGGATTAGGTAGTTAAGTTAGAGAATATAATTGTTTTGTTTCTTTATTTTGGATAGGTAATTTAGAGGGTTTAATTAATATTTAGAACATTTTGTTTATTATTTTGGCACACTCAGCTCCGGAAAGCGGACTCCCAAATAAAAAATCAAAAAATGTTGATTGTTCACACTCTTTTTTTTTTTCCATGTTACGCTCTACCCCTAGACGGGGTGTAACAGTGTTCAAATATATATGGACCTGTGTGTATATGTCTGGTATTCTATAGGCAATCTATTCATTTTTCCTAAGATACCAGATGCATTGACTGGAAAGACAAAATAATATATCTGCCCTCAGGCTCTGTTTCCATGGAAATAAAGATTAGACGTATATATCAAAGATGACAGGAAATGGACCTAACAATTTCAACCATCCTCTTTTTCTCAGCCTTGTTCTAAATGACAAATTGCCATGAATGCTTTTAAATGGGCAAGATCCACTTTTCTACACTGTAACTAGCAATTCAGAGTCCCGAGGTCTTATTAAGCCATTCTGCATCTACCTCAGAGCTCCATTAAATTCGTAAAGGTACATTTAAGCATTCGTTTTTCCCAGAATCCATTAAGAGTATGTGTTATATAAAGGGATAATGAGGACGTTCCATTCCTGGCTGTGTTTAATAGAGTCTGGTGTCAAAACTGCATCACTGACAGGGCCAGTGAAATGAAAAAAAAAAATGAAAGTGAGTAAGTGATGCTCTGTAAAACCTTAACGGATCAGATCAAAGTCATTGGATATAGGAAGCTTCGAGCTATAACTGTTAGTTTGGAGGGGGCTACAAGGAACACATGGTCACCCCTACCCACGACAACCTTTTGCAAAATCACGCAGCCTCATTAGTTCTCTCATTCTCCATGCGCACTGGAAATGTTTTATCTTTTTCTCTCTCTCTGTGTGTGTGTGTGTGTGTTTGTTAAATGAATGACATAGCTAGTATTGCTAGGGTTCAAATTACTCAACTGGTGGAATACACATACAGTAATGATCAAATGCATACATGTACTGTATATTGTGCCTTGAACTTGATTAATTTTAAAAAGTAAATTAATGATCACTGGAGAAAAAAAAAACAGACAATGTTTTTTACATATAGCATATTTTTAGTTGAGTCTCCACATTGGACACAGTTATTCAGTTCTTCTTAGAACCCACTGTTTATGTACTCATTCATTAATCATAAAGAATAAGGTTGCCTCATTAAATCTATAACTTTGTTGTTATTATATATTTATTAGATAAGTGTATACATAGTACATACTGTACACTTTCCTGCTTACTGTTACACTTAGTGTCCCACCAGAAAAATTCTGTGAACTCATATATATATTTGTCTTACATTGGATACGGCATCATGTAATATGAGTAGATGTAGTACCTGACATTATGTGTCTCTGCAGGCTGTGTCATTACTGTTTCCGGCCGAATGACCTTCACCAGTAGTAAGTCAATGGAGATTGAGGTTTTCGTTGATGCTGACCCACTGGTGGAGGCTGAGAAGGGAAAATATAGGGCTGTCACAGCCTTCTTCACCTACATCTCCCTGGACAAAGAAAACAAGCCCCTTTCAGTGCCGCCACTGAAGGTGAGTAATGCACAGCTTATACATGTATGCACTGTGATATAGGAATATTGATGAATATAATGTGAATGTTAAAGTTTTGAGACAAAAATAAATAAATAAAAAAATTACGTAAATAAAAAAAAAAACTTAATTTAAGTTTTAGTGTAAAAGGCATTGTCTAGTATCTATATCTTTTGAGTCATGTGCATGAGACAGGACTTGGTGACCTACAGTACATTTCAAGATGGTTTGCTAACATGAGGCAGCACAAAATTATTTGGATGATTATTTGAAATTGTCTTCTTGAGGGTGATGCTTTCAGTCCTTGATCCTTCCATTCATCATTGCAGAACAGGGCAGATTAAAGTGCAAAAATAACACAAATAACACTGTACTGCTTGTAGAGCACTCAATAAAATAATGCAAAATGTGTTTTTAAGAATGCAAAATTAAGAATGCCTACTGCAAAATGAGTAGTGAAAAATAATTACTAAGAAAATTGTATAATTTGGATAAGAACTGAATATAATATTTTAGGCACTTTTGTGTTATTTGCAATTAAATATAAATATAAGTTTACATTTATTTAAAATGCAGTTACTGCAGAGTGCTTTTTTGACGCACTTTAGTGGGACTACACTTATACCTTCAGTGAAAGTCTATGGGATTCTTTCCTCTTATTTTATCATTCCACAGGTGAAAATCATGACTCTGATCACAATCTACTCCACAAAGACCAAAAAGACCATGTAATTACTTTTTTTAGAGTAACTTACCCAATGCTGGTCATCAGCATAGCAATAAAAGATAAAACCATGTCAATTCATTATGTGACCTAATGGAAGCGTATACGTGATGAAAAATAAAGAACCAAGCACAGAACCATGAGGAACACCATGAGTGAAAGAGGTAGAAGTGAAGTGGACTTAGTCTGACAGATAGAGATATAATGTGGATGTCAGACAGATACGAAAATTAACCTGGAGAGAGCAGTTCCAAAAATGGCTAGAGCAGAAAGATGTGAGATGAGAATGCTATGAGAGATGATGTCAAAAGCAGAGCAGAAGTCTAAGAAAATTAGGTTACTGATGGAACCAGTTCATGAGGAGATCTTTGAGAACTCTACAAGTGCCATTTCAGTGCTGTGAAGGGAGCCCGGTCAGAGACACTCAAAGATTATCACAGTCTACCCCACAAAGACCAAAAAGACCATGTATTACAATTTAGAGATACCCTAATAAGTAGTTTCCTTGTATGTTATTTGTTTTGTGGTTTGGTTGTGAGAACACACCTGAATCAGTCAATTAGTCAGTCAGTAATTATATAATAAATATTTTGGGTCATGTAATAAACTGCAAATGATATGCTAAAACATGTGCCCCAAGACCCTCATGAGCACATGACTTATGCAGCAAATAAAGAATTTACGTAAGATTGGCCTCAGGCAGATATTCTTCCTTGAACAGAAGGCCAATCAATCATCATTTTGGCTGTAAGCAGGCATGCAGAGACACCACTGATATGGTAGTGACAGAAGGTAAGCTCCATAGGTGCTCACATGCTCAGCTCCCTGTTGAAAACTCATAATAGCCACACTGTGCAACATCGATACACAAGCTACTCTGAGTTGTTTGTGCACACTGAGTCCAGAAGCAGCTGGGTGATTCTATAATTTGGGGTAAAATTGTTGTTTATTCCCAAAAATGATCACCATTTTTATTTTTATTCAGTTTATATTTTTTTAAATTATATTGCTTTTCAAAATGTCAGATTTCAAAAGGAACATAAAACATAAATATTTAATCAAAAAACATCTGTATTTGTTTATTTGTATATACAGCTCTGGGGAAAAAAGTAGACCTCTGCAAAATTCTCGATTTCTCCAGTTTTACTATTTATACTCTAACGAAAAAATTTGTATATGTTTTTAAAATGCATTTATTTTGTGCTAAATAAAGTACAAAAATGTTTACACATTTATTTGCTTAATTAAAATACCCTGCAGTTGTACCTTTGGTAACCTAAACTCCACTAATACTTAAAGTCTGCAAAATTGGAACAACTAATTTTGTTCTTAATGCACTTTAATTGTGCGGAAGTTGTGCTGGGTTCCAACTAAAGATATACCTGATTGAGCTAAAGTGGAACTATTACAAGTATACTTCAGGAACACTTTAAATATCTTGCATTTTAACTTGCATACTATACAGAGATCATACAATTGTTATTAATAATGATATTAAAACACATTTTAGGCATAATATTAATATTAATATTTCTAGGTTATTACATGCAGAGTTTTTAGGTCCTATAATTAACACCTCTGTTTTTTTCAGAATTTGAGGTAAGAAATCCAACTCCTCATCCAGGTTTTTAAATCGACTCTGCATTCCTTAAATTTTTCAAATTGGTATGTTTCTCCGGGCCACGTAGAAATATAGAGCTGAGTATCATCAGCATAACAGTGAAAGCTAACACCATGTTTCCTGATGATATCTCCTAAGGGTAACACGTAAAGCGTAAAAAGTAACGGCGAGTCTTGAGGTACTCCACTGCTCTTGTGATCGATATGATACCTCTTCACTCACTGCTACGAATTGATGGTGGTCATATAAGTACGATTTAAACCATGCTAATGAACTTCCATTAATGCCAACAAAGTTTTCTAGTCTATTCAAGAGAATGTTGTGGTCAATAGTGTCGAATGCAGCTCTAAGATCCAATAAAACTAATAGAGAGATACACCCACGATCAGATGATAAGAGCAGGTAATTTGTAACTCTAAGGAGAGCAGTTTCAGTACTATGAAATGGTCTAAAACTTAACTGTAAGTCCTCACGGATACCATTTTTCTCTAAGAAGAAATATAATTGTGAGGATACTGCCTTTTCTAGTATATTGGACAGAAAAGGGAGATTCAAGATTGGTCTGTAATTAACTAGTTCTTTGGGGTCAAGTTTTTTGATGAGAAGCTTTAATAACAGCCAGTTTGTAGGTTCTGGGGACATATCCTAATGATAATGACAAATAAATAATAGTCAGAAGAGTACTATTAATAGTAGGTAAAAATCAGACTTAGTAATTAGGAGAAGAGCAGGGAAGAGGGAAGGAGAGAGAAATAAAAAAATTGCCAAGTACATTGGGAAAAGATGTAAGGTTTGGTACCTTGTTAGTTGTAATTTGTTACTAAGTAATTATTTACTGTAATTTCATTGCTTTTCCCTTGAAAAAGTAAAAATACACCCAGCGCAAGTGTGTTTGCTAGTTTAAGTCCGGTGCCGTTCGCATTTTTCCCATCCAGCACCACGTCGTTTAATTAGCAAATTTACCCATTTGTGCGCCCATGGGCGTGCTGGTCTAAAAAAGAGATGTTTTCAGGCGCATTGCTGGTGCAATACTATTTTAAGGAGCTGAAAATATATGTGTGTAAGTATAGGCGGGTCCACAACGCATGTACACGTTGCTTATTAAACACAGGGATGCAAAGCGACACACAAACATGACAAATATTAAATATTAAAGGATTGCAATACATAAAAAATGTTTGTAGGCTAAATATGTATATATGACTAATATATATATGTGTGTGTGTGTGTGTGTGTGTGTGTGTGTGTGTGTGTGTGTGTGTGTGTGTGTGTGTGTGTGTGTGTGTGTAAAACTGCTGTTTAAATGAAGACTACACTATTTTTGAAAATAGGCAAATTTTCCAACTCCCCTAGAGTTAAACAGTTGTGTTATACCACTTTCGAATCCATTCAGCCGATCTCTTGGTCTGGTGGTACTGTAGCACTTTTGGCTTAGCTGAGCATAGATCATTGAATCTAATTAGACCGTTAGCATCTTGCTCAAAAATGACCAAAGAGTTTCAATATTTTTTTGTATTTAACCCTTTAGGCGCCAGAGGTTTTTTCCTAAAACGTTCGATTTTGACATCTTAATTTTTAAACGGCTATATCTTAAAACTTTACTCTTCTGTAGTTACATCGTGTACTAAGGCTGACGGAAAATGAAAAGTTGCGATTTTCTAGGCTTATATTGTCACACTTATGGCAAGCCTTTGGCAAGGAGCGAGGAATGAGGAGAACAGGAGTACACGAACAACAAAAGTCTTTTAATCCAAAATATCCAGGAAGTAACACTTGGCAAACGGAAACACAGGGGTTGATGTTCAATCTCCGACAAACACAAACTGAAAGGACTGAAGGTTTTAAACACAGGAATAACAAAGGACTAAGGAGAGACACAGAGAATCAAATTAACAATCAGGGGAACACAGGTAAATGGAATGACTAGTAAACAGGGACATGGAACACATGGGGAGCAAAATTCATTGATTATTACACCGGAATGAATCGCAACTTTTCATTTTCCGTCGGTCTTAGTACACGATGTAACTACGGATGAGTCAAGTTTTAAATAGGAAAAATATAAAAACTCTTTGATCATTATTGAATAAGATGCTAATGTTCTAATCAGATTCAGTAATGTATGCTAAGCTAAAATTGCAATCGCCAGACCCGGAGATCGGCTGAATGGATTCGAAAACGATAAAACTCAACTGTTTAATGCTAGGGGATTTGGAAAATGAGTCTATTTTCAAAAATAGTGGAGTGTTCCTTTAAGTTTTGCAATTACATACAGTACACTAAAGGCAAGTACTTGCTTTGTTAAGAAAGTTAATTTCATTTTTTGACATTGGTTGATGTCAGTTGTACCCCTAAATATAGAATCATCCAGCTACTTGCTTTAGAAATAACTTGATTGCTTTTCAGCCCTTATTTGTTTGAGGTCTCCTTTCCATAAATGGAAATGCAAATGAAAACTGCATGAGCATAAGTCATATTGTGGCTCTTTGCTCTCATGTTTCATTATAGAAATAGTATATTGACAGATAATTCCTGCTTTTTTTTCCTTCAGTGAAAGATCGTTCATTCTATTTTTAGGATTTCCAGTTTTAGCTCTTGGTGGAGGAGAGTTATGGACTGGGGGAGGGGTGAACGCGCAGAGAAGTGGTGGATCATGGGATGGGTGGGACTATTGAATGGCATGCTGCACACAATGAAAGCTGCAAGGATCACCCAGACATTAAGAGGTTTGCTTTTTCGGGGTGAGCATTGTGACAGGGTCTTCTCAGGAAACATTTAATCCAAACGAGGACGAAAGCATCATGTTCTAACAAGAACAATATATGCATTAAGTATTTTTTTTTTTTATTATTATTATTATTTTTTAGTAACAATATGTAAAGACTTTTATGAAGTAAATTTACTTGGGGAGCAAAATGATTTAAAATAATACATTTTAAGAGAATTTATCATGACATTAGTCTACCTAACAGAAAATACACTTAAATAACAAGATATTTTCTCTTAAGACAAGTCATAATAGCTTAAATTCCAAAATGTTGCATCTCTAGTAAATGCATCTTGTTTTAAGTGTTTAGACATTTAATTACAAAAAAAAAAAAAAAGAAAAGAAATGGACAAAACTACTGATTACAAAATTATTTTGCAGTGTAGTCACAGATTTTCTGGACCCATTAATGTATGCATTTGACAAACAATCGGTTGGTCCATGCCACACAAAACAAGTTGAGTTACCCTAGCAACCACTGGGTTTGCAGCATAATAACTGTGTTTATTTTTAGACACTGAGTGTGATAAGTGTGCAATAAGAGGTTAAAAGCATGATATCACACTGCAAACATGAATACAAATAGAAAAACAAGATCACTCATTACTTGGTAATGAAATTTCCAGTGCTTTCCATGTGAAAACATACTAATAAGATTTCCTGAATCATTCATTTCTGTATGTAAGCATTACATTTGTGGCAAAAGACTTAGGTAAGGACCCAATAAAAATGCATGTTCTTTCAGACAGACTTGGACTTGGACTTGGACTGAATAAAAATTAAGTTTGGGTTACATACCAACAAAATAGATGGAAATTTCTGACACAGCTTCTTGTTGTTCCAAACCTGTATGACATTCTTTCTTCTGTGGAACTCAAAAAGAGATGTTTTGAAATATTCCATTTTCATACAAGTAAGCAAGTGATGACGTGATCGAAAAAGGTTTCATAACAGTAGTTCATACTGATTTTACTTTATACTCCAAATCTTTTGAAGCCATAGCCTTGTGTAGCAAACTTTCCACAGTTTATGCTTCCATTGAACTTTGATTTGAAGATTTTGTTAAGAAGAAGATTTTCTGCAAATGACAGAGCTGGTCTTGGGCTCAAGTTCAAGCTTTCATGTAGTACATTTATGTATTTTTTAGCTTTATATCATCTGGTCATAATATTATGTCGTACTTTGGAAAAGAGCAATAGACCAATCTGCAAAACTTCTTTGAAAGACATGAATATGATTAAAGGGCAGCCTAATCATTTCTATTTTTAGGTGAATTAAATATTAGCAGCTGGCGAGGCCATGATGAAATGGGTGTTCTGGAATATACTACTGTCTTAAAGTCAATTAATATTTTAATTAGAGGACCTTTACAAAGTGTGATATTTTAAAATGGTCTCACCCCTGATATAACGTAACAGTGAATTTCCAAAGAAATGCTTCCAGAGAAGATACCTATTTAGTGTTTAGTTGTGTACTAACATGGAGAGGCATTCTGGGAGCAGCTGCAAAGGTCACAGAATGAAAGGTTAATTGAGACATTGTGGATCAGAAAGCTAGTTAAAGCACTTCTCTACTCTAAAGCTGGATTATCAGCACAGTATAGTAAAATGTCACTTGTAAAATAAGAACAGTGATTATTCATCAATAGGATAATGTTACAATTTTAGGTAAGTTTGGTTGTACCCTGAATCAGAGCCATTCTGTCATTGTAAATGCAAGACATTTCTTTTTTTATGTTGGTTGTGTATGAGAATTGATGTAAAGATGTTTGTAGATGTAAGTAATATAGATTTTGAATGGCAAGATCTAAAACAGGAAGCACAATTTGGCATCTACAAAATAAAGTATAGATGGAGCCTGGACATTGATTGGCTTAGTCAATTATGGAGATGTGCATTTATTACATTAATTGTAATACTGTAATATTGTTTTACCAGTGAAAAGGTTTGCAGTGTTTTTAATAGCATACATAGACTGCTTTTTCTTTACTCAGTTCACCTTTAACCAACAGTACAGTTGTTCTTGTTGTGCCATCAGCCAGTCTGCATTATCATTACATAATGTTTCTGTCTTTCGTGATCAGTTACATGACGCTTAAAGCATAGATACCAGCCTTGCATGTGCCAGCCAAGCAACTGCCATTGAGATACAAGTTAACCAATAGCATTCTCCAGGTGTATTGGATATATTTTGGTAGTACTTACAGTCATGGCCAAAAATATCAGCACCCTTGGTAAATATGTTCAAAGAAGGCTGTGAAAATAAATCTGCATTGTTAATCCTTTTGATATTTTATTAAAAAAAAATAAATCACAAAAATGTATCCTTTCAGTGGATAATAAGAATTTAAAATGGGGGGAAATATCATTATGAAATAAAGTTTTTTCTCAAATATTCGTTGGACACCATTATTGGCACCCCTAGAAAATATCTGAAGTATATTCCCATTCATATTCACAATTTTGAGCACTCCAGCGTGATTATAAACATGAAATTATCCAGCAGTGGCTTCCTGTTTCACAGACATATAAAGAGGAGGGAAAACAAAGCCTAAATCTCCTTAATCATCCATCAAAATGAGAAAACACAAAGAATATATTTCTGATGTTCAGCAAAATATATTTGAGCTCCACAAATGAGTGAAGTGGCTTTAAGAAAAGAGCTAGAACAGAGAAAATTCCCATTTCCGCCATCAGGGCAATAATTAAGAATTTCCAATCAACATAAAATGTTTCGAAACTGCCTGAAAGAGGACTTGTGTCTAAATCGTCCTAATGTATAGTGAGAAGGAGAGTTTGAGTGGCTAAAGACTTTCCAAGGATCACAGCTGGATAATTTCACAAAATAGTTGAGGCTCGGGTTCAGAAAACTTTTAAAACAAATTGCCAAAGAAGCTACATCACAAAATGTTTGGGAGGGTTTCAAGAAAAATTCTCTTAGCTCATCCAAAAACAAATCCCCAGCATATTCAGTTATCAGACATGACAGGAACTTCAAACGAGACTGGCATCTATAGTCAGATGAAACTAAAAAATTTGCTTTTTAGCAGCAAACGCTCAATATGGGTTTGGTGAACACGTAGGGATAAAAAGTACCCCATGTTTACAATGAAATATACTGCTGTATTTTTGATGTTGTGGGCCTATATTTCTGCTGGAGTGTCCTGGACATCTTGTTTAGATACTTGGCATCATAAATACCAACAGATAAAAAATCAGTAAGTGATAGACTCTGTTAGAAATCTTATAATGGGCCATGTTTGGATCTTCCAACCGTACAATAATCCAAACACAAACCTCAAAAACAACACAGAAATGGGTCACTGAGCACAAAATCAAGCTTCTGCTATAGCCATTCTCGTCTTCTGACCTGAAACCTATAGAAAATGAGAGGAGTGAACTGAAGAGAAGAAGCACCAACATGGAGCTGGGAATCTAAAGGGTCTGGAGTGATTCTGGATGAAGGAATGGTCTCTGATCTCTTGTCAAGTCAAGTCAAGTCACCTTTATTTATATAGCGCTTTAAACAAAATACATTGCGTCAAAGCAACTGATCAACATTCATTAGGAAAACAGTGTGTCAATAATGCAAATTGACAGTTAAAGGCAGTTCATCATTGAATACAGTGATGTAATCTCTGTTCAGTTTAAATAGTGTCTGTGCATTCATTTGCAATCAAGTCAACGATATCACTGTAAATGAAGTGAACCCAACTAAGCAAGCCAGAGGCGACAGTGGCAAGGAACCAAAACTCCATCGGTGACAGAATGGAGAAAAAAACCAGGCTCAGTTGGGGGGCCAGTTCTCCTCTGACCAGACGAAACCAGTAGTTCAATTCCAGGCTGCAGCAAAGGCAGATTGTGCAGAATTCAATTCAAGTTTTAATTTAAGTTTATTTGTATAGCGCTTTTTACAATACAAATAGTTGCAAAGCAACTTTACAGAAAATTACGTTTCTACAATGTTTAGTAGTAGCTTATAAGTGGTGACTGTCAGTTTGTGCAAATATGACAAGATTTTTTCAGAAAAATTAATACAAGACGTCGTCAGCCAGATGATGAACATTATTAACAGCAACTAATATATGATGCAGTCACACTTGTAGCAATATTTGTTAGTTCTGTTTGTTGATTCAGGGTTAGCATCATCTGGGGTCCTCTGAGGGTCAGATTCATCTCTTCTCAGGTGTTCTGGATCCAGACTGGAGCTTGTGTAAATCCTAGTTACCAAGGGATGTAAATCCCGTGGCAAACGTAGAAACAAATAGAGACATCATTAGCATAGCTGCTGTTCCAACAAAGTAAAAATAATTAGTTTAACCCAAGCTAAAGAATAAGAATGAATTTTGCCATATTAACTTGCTACGTGTTACTACAAGGTCTTTACAGGGGATCTGTATCTGGGGCTCTAGTTGTCCTGGTCTCCACTTTCTTTCAGGGCTGAAATTGCCTGAGTTTTGAGAACACAGTGGACGTGGAGGATTATAATGTAACAAGAGCTTATTCAAATACTGAGGTGCTTAACCTTTCAGGGCTTTATAAGTAATAAGCAATATTTTAAAATCTATACAATGTTTGATAGGGAGCCAGTGCAGTGTTGACAGAAACGGGCTAAAATGGTCATACTTCCTGGTTCTAGTAAGAACTCTTGCTGCTGCATTTTGGACTAGCTGTAGTTTGTTTACTAAGCGTGCAGAACAACCACCAAATAAAGCATTACAATAATCTAACCTTGAGGTCATAAATGCATGAATTAACATTTTTTGCATTTGACATTGAGAGCATAGGCCGTAATTTAGATATATTTTTGAGATGGAAAAATGCATATTTACAAATGCTAGAAATGTGGCTTTCTAAGGAAAAATTGCTAGCAAATAGCACACCTAGGTTCCTAACTGATGACGAAGAATTGACAGAGCAGCCATCAAGTCTTAGACAGCGTTCTAGGTTATTAAATGCAGAGTTTTTAGGTCCTATAATTAACACCTCTGTTTTTTCAGAATTTAGCAGTAAGAAATTATTCATCATACAGTTTTTTCTAACACCATGTTTCCTGATATCTCCCATGGGTAACATGTAAAGTGTGAAGAGTAGCAGCCCTAGTACTGAGCCTTGAGGTACTCCATACTGCACTTGTGTGCACTATATGATACCTCTTCACTCACTGCTACGAATTGATGGCGGTCATATAAGTACGATTAAAACCTTGCTAATGCACTTCCATTAATGCCAACAAAGTGTTCTAGTCTATGCAAAAGGTTGTGGTCAATAGTGTCGAACGCAGAACTAAGATCCAATAGCACTAATAGAGAGATACAACCACGATCAGATGATAAGAGCAGGTCATTTGTAACTCTAAGGAGAGCAGTCTCAGTACTATGACACGGTCTAAATCCTGACTGGAAGTCCTCACAGATACCATTTTTCTCTAAAAAGAAATATAATTGTGAGGAAACTACAGTACCTTTTCTAGTATCTTGGACAGAAAAGGGAGATTCGAGATCGCTCTATAATTAACTAGTTCTTTGGGGTCAAGTTGTGGTTTTTAATGAGAGGCTTAATAGCCAGTTTGAAGGTTTTGGGTACATACCCTAATGACAATGAGGAATTAATAATAGTCAGAAGATGATATGACTTCTGGAAGCACCTCTTTTAGGAGCTTAGATGGAATAGGGTCTAATATACATGTTGTTGGTTTAGATGATTTAACAAGTTTATACAATTCTTCCTCTCCTATAGTAGAGAATGAGTGGAACTGTGATTTAGGGGATCTATAGTGCATCTGATGTGATACTGTAGCTGATGGCTGAATGGTTAAAATTGTATCTCTAATGGTATCGATTTTAAAAGTAAAGTAGTTCATAAAGTTATTACTGCTGTGATGTTGGGAAATGTCAACACTTGTTGGGGCTTTATTTTTCGTTAATTTAGCCACTGTATTAAATAAATAATTAAATAAATACCTGGGGTAATGTTTGTTTTCTTCTAAAAGAGAAAGAAAAGTAATCGGATCTAGCAGTTTTCAATGCTTTTCTGTAGGATAGGTTACTTTCTCGCCAAGCAATATGAAATACCTCAAGTTTTGTTTTCCTCCAGCTGCGCTCCATTTTTCGGGCTGCTCTCTTTAGGGTGCTCATTATACCATTGTGTCAGACTGTTTTCCTTAACCTTCCTTAAGTGTAAAGGAGCAACTGTATTTTAAAATGCTAGAAAGAGAGTCCATAGTTTTTGTTACATCATCAAGTTGTTTTGAGGTTTTGGATATGCTCATCAGGCATTATAGTAGAAAATTTAGACCTGTTAAACTTGCAAATGAAGGTTACAAAAAGATTTGAATAAAAGGGTTCCGTTAATTGTGGCCAATGTGTATAAGAGAAAAACCTTTATTTCATAATGATATTTCCCCCTATTTTAAATTCTTATTAAAATGTATATGAAAGGATAATTAAAAATGAATAAATAAATAAAATATCAAAAGGATTAACAATGCAGATGAATTTTCACAGCCTTCTTTGATCATATTTACCAAGGGTGCCGATATTTTTGGCCAAGACCGTATATTTTCCTATTATCCTAAAAAAAACATCAATGGATGCGGTAACGCTTTAGTATAGGGTCCAAAAACATCCACTAAATTAAACTGCTGTAAAAATGTATCAGATAAATATTTTTTTCAATTTTTTTTTGCATAAATCTATTAATCAACCTCAGTCCTGATCAAAACTACCAATTTTTTTTTTTTTAAATTCCAAGATTTTAACTTTTTAATTACCAAGTTCATACATCTTGGGCATGTCAAAGATTAGTAACAAGATTGGCTTTGATGCAGCATTAGATTAAAAATTTTTCTCCCTAATTTGCTGTTGGTGGCTGTTTTTGCCCCATTGACTTCCAATTATAACGACATTTTTTGATTGCAAAGCCATGACACCATATAATCATGCATTCTTGATTGTTTGTGGTTTTCACTTTTGGGAAGAGGTAAAAAAGAGAGACCTTTGTGCACTTACCTTGATGTACAGTATTTGAGAAAATCAAAATATGCACCTCATGCTCTCAGAACTACATGGAGTAAACAATAAAAAAAGAAGTGTGTTTATGCACCTGCTTCCTTTTGATGGCGAAAAGTACAGATGACCTATAAGTGAAATGCTCCTCTTTTCTTGATGGTAAAGCCAGTTTAAAACCTTAAAACCCTGTAAAAAATCTACTTCGCATCAAATTTATGAACATAATGTATTATGAACCAAAATGCAATACCAACTTCAAATAAGCTGCAGCTCGCTGGAGGGGTCACGCTACATAATCATTTCTAAAACTTTGGTACAAGTCAAGCCCTTTCTCGTGTTGCTTGCTGCTCTTCTCACCATTAAATATCCAGCACGATGGCATGCAAGTATTTAAATCCACGTACATTTTTTTTGTTTAGTCTATTTGCTTGTTAAGTCTGACGTCACGTAGCAGATCTTCCGTGTCCAAACGCTCTATCAGTTACCACGAGAAAACAACAAAAGGTGCTAATATAAACTCACAATGTGATAGAATACTAGCGAAAAAGTTATAATATTAACTTTTAACTCCATACCGAAGTACCAGATAGCCAGACAATGAAAATATAAATATAAAAAAAATATCTAAAAATTATTTGTGTTTGGGACACTGTGAGCACAGAGACTGTAGTGTATATCGTAAGTTTGAAAGCATTTAACTTAAATTATCAATATGAATAAACAGTGCTCATAAATGGCTGCTGAGGTCATATTCTCAAGTGAAGCGAGTTGAGGCCTGGACCCTGAAACAGCACTTCTTACGTCATCACTTAACAACCGAATACTTTCACCACCATTAAAAGGCAGCAGGTGCATAAATACACTTTTGTTTACTACATGTAGCTCTAAGAGCTGAGGTGTACATTGTGATTTTCTGAAATACATTAAGGTAAGTGCGCAAAGGTCTCTCTCACACACACTCTCTCTCTCTCTTTCTCACACACACACACATACACACTCAATATAATATGCTGTTATACTCCATATAGCTTCATATACAAGTCAGAAACTAAGCTTTTTTTGCACAGGCCTATCTAAATGGTTAATGGTACATCTAGTGATCAACTAAATTAACAAATCATGTCATGGCTTTGCAATCAAAAAATGTCGTTATAATGGAAGTCAATGGGGCAAAAACAGCCACCAACAACAAATTAGGGAGAAAAAAATTTAATCTAATGTCAAAGTCAAAGTCAAAGTCACCTTTATTTATATAGCGCTTTAAACAAAATACATTGCGTCAAAGCAACTGAACAACATTCATTAGGAAAACAGTGTCAATAATGAAAAAATGATAGTTAAAGGCAGTTCATCATTGAATTCAGGTATGTCATCTCTGTTCAATTAAATAGTGTCTGTGCATTTATTTGCAATCAAGTCAACGATATCGCTGTAGATGAAGTGTCCCCAACTAAGCAAGCCAGAGGCGACAGCGGCAAGGAACCGAAACTCTGAAAAAATGGAGAAAAAAACCTTGGGAGAAACCAGGCTCAGTTGGGGGGCCAGTTCTCCTCTGACCAGACGAAACCAGTAGTTCAATTCCAGGCTGCAGCAAAGTCAGATGATGTTGCACAAAAACTAAAAATGCATCAAAGCCAATGTTGCTACTAATCTTTGACATGCCCAAGACTGTTATAAAAAGTAAAAAAAAATCCAAAAATAGTAAAAATAACAAATGTTACCTCTTCCCAAAAAGGAAAACCACCAACAATCAAGAATCTCACACACACACAAACACTATAATTTGCTGTTATACTCCATATAACTCCATATACAAGCCAGAAACTAAGCCTATTTTTGCACAGGCCTATCTAAAGGGTTAATGGTCCCACCTAGTGATCAACTGTAAAATTAACAAATTTTACCTCTTCCCAAAAGGGAAAACCACAAACAATCAAGAATGCATGATTACATGGTGTCATGGCTTTGCAATCAAAAAATGTCGTTATAATGGAAGTCAATGGGGCAAAAACAGCCACCAACAACAAATTAGGGAGAAAAAAATTAAATCTAATGTTGCACAAAAACTAAAAATGCATCAAAGTCAATGTTGCTACTAATCTTTGACATGCCCAAGACTGTTATAAAAAGTAAAAAAAAAAAATTCATCCACAATTACTTTTATATTGAAAATAAGTCATTTTGTGTGTTTTTTTTCCCCAAATCAGTGACATCATTTATGAACTTGGCAATTAAAGAGTTAAAATCTTGGATTTTTAAAAAACATTTGGTAGTTTTGATCAGGACTGAGGTTGATTAACAGATTTATTCAAAAATAATTGAAAAAAATATGAATCTGATACATTTTTACACTTACATTTTTACACATGTTTTCATCCCGAACAACTCGAAAGGGTAGTGAATTTGAACAATCCACAAGGGTTAATCTACTTTTTTTTTCATTTTCATTATTATGCTTAAATTTGCATGGAGACGTTTTTCCTCATGGAGGCCTGACCAATTACATACTACTAATTTTAATTTGGTAATCCCATTGCCAGTGTGCAGTCTCATTGTAAATACTTTATATCAAATCATGCCAACTTTCTTCAGCATCCATATTGGCTATTTCCATTGGCAACTACTTCTGTTTTTTCCTTAACACTAGTGTTTCACACTCTGGTGCTTTTTGCTAAAGCAATCACTGTGGTCTTCTGCTAGTCAGTCTATCTTTGACTAAGGCACTGAGCTTCCCTCTAGCTTAATTTAATTTGTTCAAGACAAGCACTGCTGCCATGGCCCCTGTGTCTTTTCTTGGCCTCATCATGAGCCCTGAGCAACAGGACAGTCACTGACCCAGGCAGGACTTCCTTCAAGGTCACATGATGTTGTTTTCAGATTACAAGAAGAGCTGTACTGTTTTGCCTTTATTGCTAGAAACAGCTGTTCACATATACGTTTCATTTGTTAAACCAGGTTATTACAGAATTACAGAGTTTTATGGAACATTTGTGCAAATACATCTACTGATGCCACTGAACAGTCAAATGTGTTTCTTTGATGACAGCCAGAACTGCCACTTAAATGAAATAAAAATAAGTGCAACAGTTCATATGCTCTCCGTTAAACTGGGTCACCTCAGAAGCATAAAATGAGCCTCAACATCAGCAGTCCTGTGAAGTTTAGTGTATCTGGTTGAGCTTATATAACCTTGCTGTGGATATGCATCCTATATCTGTGATCCTCATTTGTGCACATGCCCTCATCAGCGAGGCTGCTTCAGTTGTCACTGCACAATTTGTTCCCTAAGGTTGGCTGCCATCTGCCAATGCTGCACATGACTAGCTGGTGACCTATAGCCAATGATAAGAATAGCCATGGAGTAGAGTGCAGCTGCAAGATGAAGCCTAACGTCAACTGACATCCTGCTCTCTCACACAGTATTATTGTTTGTCCGTGATGAAGCTGTGCTCCCAAAGCAAACATCTTTTGCCTTGTTTTAGTTCCAAGACATTGTTTGCAACTGGCCAATTCACTCATTACCTTACTTAAATGAGCACATCATTTTCCCAAATATTAGTTAAAAACAAAAACCAAGAATTTGCAGTCATACACAACAGAATGTGCATTTGCAGTCTCTTGAGTTTGCATGCATGTGTGAATGAAAGTCAGTTTAGTGGAAAATCACAGAGCACATTAATCTTAAAGGGTTAATTTTTTTTTAAAAGGGCCACTTATAATGTCAGTGTTTTATTATTATTATTATTATTATTATTATTATTATTATTCCAAAATAATCTCTGACCCATTTAATTAAACTTGTAGGTGTAGAAGCCATTTTCATCATCAAGGATTTCTAGTAAATTTCACAAATAATTACAAAGAGACCGCAAGTAACACAAATTAAATACTGAAATAATATTTTCTTGTAAAATATAATTTAATAAACTCTTATTTTTCTACTTAGTTTTTTTTTTTTCAAAAACAAGACACACAAAAAAAAACAATGCACTCTCTTTACTTTACAGGATTTATTGCATTGCAGCAGGTTTTCTGTCAGACCCCCATCCTTCAATAATAGCTTCTCTGCACTCTTTAAGTAATGTTTGTTGACATTAATTAATGTATTACCGCACAAACCAACTCAGATAATCAGTTCATTAGAAGTGAGCTCCGTGCATGAACTGTGTTCCAATTGACATGGTCCCTATAAAGCGTTCATTGCTCCCTACTATAAGATATGGGGAAATCTGTTGAAGTTTACTTAACTTTGGAACATTCATTCACGGATTTGCACTGTGCAACGTCTTCACACACAGTGTGACATCATATACCTCTGTAAATAAATACAATTTAATTTCATGTCTCTCACACTTCAGTGCACTTTGACTGGAACATTTACGTTCGCTTCGAACTGCAATCATGGCAAAATATTCTGTGATGTCCACTTCGAAGGGTACTTATGTTCCAATAGAACAAACGTCTGAAGCAATAAGAGAATGTCCAGAGGCGAGGACTGGAATTGAGAACCACTGACTTATACTGTCTTTTTATGCGTTGTGTTGCATCGCGCCTCCTAAACATAAAACCATGTCTGCATTTGTGTCCATAGAAACAACAAACAACAAGCTATTCTACACTGCTCAGAACACACATTTGAATCATCAGTGGGAAATCCTTTAAATATGCAAACGTTCTTACAGTCTGTGAGTCAGAATAGCCAGCACTGTAATCTACTAGGGAAACAATCCTCCATAAAATGCTCAGCACACATCTGAGTATTTGGGTTGAACTGTTCTCGAACAGTGTTGTAAATACAACTTAATCACTGATTTCTAGTTGTGTCCTCTTTTGGAAGACCAAACATATTTTCGCTTTCACAAGAAACACACAGTGACTACATACCATGGCACCAGCGGCAACAGCGAGAATAAAAGTCACGCCTTCTTTCTTTGCGTGAACATTTGGGTGGTGTTATACAAATCTTCCCACATTATGATGTAGACATGTGGGGTGTGTTAGAATGAGCCGTTTTAGGTAGGAGTGGTTGACTCTCAACTTTTATATATAATATTTCTTTGGATTTGAGACTTTTAGTCTTTGCAACTTTACAGATCTTCTTTATGCACCAAAAGCTTGTAACACTCCAAAGAGAAAGGAAAAATGTAAATTGCATCATTTGACCCCTTTAAATAAAATCATGTTTTTTGAATAGATTGACATGGCATGTGAAATTGACAGATTCCATATTGATGTTTTTACAGACCCAGTATCAATTAGACATCATTATAATCCAGGCTGACAATGCTGTGAAGACATGTTAATATGTTTCCACCATTGTGGTTAATTTTGTATTATGTATTGTGAAGTACAGCAAAAGATAAACACAACTACAAACTTTCACTGCAGTTGACAGGATGTTTAATGCTCAGGTGGGAGAACATAAAATGAGGAAGTGCATATTCTGATAGTGTTCTGAACACTTCAGTGGTTTCCCATGATATCTGTATGACCTTCAAAAGTGCAGGGTTTCCAGGACACCACGATATCCAGCTTCACCGTGCTTGTGTGTAAAATGTGTCTTTTATCATCTTGCAGCTGGAAGGCGAAGAGGAGCAGAAGCGGTTTGAAGAAGGGAAAGCACGCTACCTGCAGAACAAGGCAAAGAGACTCGCAGATAAGGAGCGTCAACAATGACTTTTACCTTGTAAACATCATATTGTGTTCTTGAATAATAGAGCCTTAACGGACAGCCTACTGTATTAAGAACCTCTGCTTTATCCTACATGTACTGTAGCTCACTGAATAGAAAGAAAAATATATAGATTTAATTGACTTATCTGAGTTTACCAAAGCACTTTGTGTCTATATGTATCTCAAGTGAAACAAAAAAGGAAAATATATATTTATGTTTTATTGTTACGACTTGTGCAGAACTGTATTATGCACTAATAAAAGTATGCTAATGCAGCTACAACTGGTTTGCAGTGACATATCTGTTCAGTGTACCATAATGCTGGATCGAAAGAATGTTACAACCTAAACGCTTTTGTGACAGACAGACTGATAGATAAGCAGACATACATTTGTGCACCAGTTGACTATTACTGCCAGAGAGATAAAAGATCATGAATTAGCTTCGGATGCTATAGTACTTACTTCTCCTTGTGCCAGATTTATATTGGTTTGAGTTTTTCTGCTATCAAGTGAATTATTCTGAGCTGGGAAGACTTATAAAAGTCTTGTAAGGTTTTTTTTTTTTTTTTTGATGTGCTAGCAAAACTTTGGTAAATCTTTTCAAAAGTGACTTAGACAAATAATAGCACTTTTCTCCTGAAAAAGCTGCATGAGATATAACTCATGAAGGTGATACAAGTATTTATGCTGAAATTTATACTTCAATTCAATTCAAGTTTATTTGTATAGCGCTTCTTACGATAAAAATCATTACAAAGCAACTTTACAGAAAATTAAGTTTCTACAACATTTAATAGTAGCTTATGAGTGGTACTAAATACTAAAATACTAAATACTAAAGTTATTTGCTAATAAATAGCTCCAAATAGCATATTTCTTTGCATTTGTACATTCCCTTTTGTGCTGTGTGTGATCCCTGCATGATTTCATTCATTCATTTCAGTTTATTTATCGTAACAGTAAAGAAACTTAAACAGTCTTTCATTTTACTTTTCCAAAATGCTGATTACATATATAGTTTGTTTTTCTTTAATATGACACATGATGCTATCATTAAAAAAAAAAAAAAATACTAAAGTCAAGTCAAGTCAAGTCACTTTTATTTATATAGCGCTTTAAAAAAAAATACATTGCATCAAAGCAACTGAACAACATTCATTATGAAAACAGTGTCAATTAATGCAAAATGATAGTTAAAGGCAGTTCATCATTGAATTCAGTGATGTCATCACTGTTCAGTTAAATAGTGTCTGTGCATTTATTTGCAATCAAGTCAACGATATCGCTGTAGATGAAGTGACCCCAACTAAGCAAGCCAGAGGCGACAGCGGCAAGGAACTGAAACTCCATCGGTGACAGAATGGAGAAAAAAACCTTGGGAGAAACCAGGTTCAGTTGGGGGGCCAGTTCTCCTCTGACCAGACGAAACCAGAAGTTCAATTCCAGGCTGCAGCAAAGTCAGATTGTGCAGAAGAATCATCTGTTTCCTGTGGTCTTGTCCTGGTGGTCCTCTGAGACAAGGTCTTTACAGGGGATCTGGTCCTTTCTAGGTGCTGATCCAGCATCTGGTCTGGATACGTACTGGATCCGGGTGACTGCAGTGACCCTCTGATCTGGACACAGACTGGATCTGGTGGCTACGGTGACCTCGGAACAAGAGAGAAACAGACAAATATTAGCGTAGATGCCATTCTTCTAATGATGTAGCAAGTACATAGGGTGTTATGGGAAGTGTCCCCAGTTCCGGTTTACCTAATTAATGCAGTCTAAAAATCCTTTAATGGATTTGGATATTAAAAGCATATTAGTATGTTATGTGTAAGCCAGGTTAAAGAGATGGGTATTTAATCTAGATTTAAACTGCAAGAGTGTGTCTGCCTCCCGAACAGTTGATTTTGATATTCTAGGTATTATCAAATTGCCTGAGTTTTGAGAACGTAGCGGACGTAGAGGATTATAATGTAAAAGGAGCTCATTCAAATACTGAGGTGCTAAACCATTCAGGGCTTTATAAGTAATAAGCAATATTTTAAAATCTATACGATGTTTGATAGATAAAGTAACGTTGCATTTTGTTTTAAGGTGATGCTATTACAGTGTAATTACAGTAAGTATATAATTAGTAATTAAGTAATTTTACTAAGTAATATTAATTAACTACATGTACTTACTATAGGTTAGGGGTTAGTTGCTTTTAAATATCTATTGTTATTACTATAGCATATACTCAAATGCTCAAACTGGAGTTAGGCTGATATAAAAGTGAAATGATCATTGATAGCAAATAAAGAATGTTCACACTATATAAAACATGTAATGTACAAACAATGTTCAATCTAAATTTTGTAGGCTAAATGGAAAATGTCCTTTGTATTCTGCCATAAGCTAATGATTTACTTTTGTAAATGTGGAGGGGTTGTCTTCTGTCATTAATGGAATGTACTCCATAGAATAGTTCAAAATAGTTCTGCAAGAAACCAAAGTAAACAACTAGAACTTATCCATCTAAAAAACGGAAGCCTGTTATTATAAGTGCAGTATATCTAGTCATGCCAAATTTAGTCCAAAGTAGGGAAAGTGGAGTTTATAATGGGTTGAACTCTGTTCTCATGGGAGTACGTGGAAAGACACATGGATGAACAAGGAATTTATTTTATCTGGGAAACTGCACTGTGTGACAGATGGTAGTGGAGGGACATTATTTAAATTGTCTGTAATATGGTCTTATTTAATTTAATGGGAGTACTATTTATGTATTGTTTAATACTTTTTTTAGTGTTAATCAATGATTTGTTTGATTAGAGAAAGGCTCAGTCATTAAAAGCTTCATGTTTGCTAAACAGAATGATTCAGGATGATTTTAAATTGGCAATTGGTTTAAATTGGTAAGCTTCCCACTGTTCGTGTTAGTTGTTATAAATGTAAAGGTTTTATTCACAAAATTAAAATGATCCTATCAAAAATTACAGTTAAAGTCAACTGATAATGTTTACATTTTCTAAACCGAATGTGAGTGGTACTTACCATTGCTAGTATTTACAGCAATATGCCAGTGTGTTGCGAAAGCATATTTGTAGTGTATATTACTACTTTAGGTATTGAGATGACTGAAATATGACTGTAAAGTGATGTCAGACAAAGACCATTTAACACTACTAAATCACAAACATAATTTTAGTTCAGTGTATAGACGAGGCTATATCCATCTGTTCTTGTTTTTTTTGAGAGATGTGCCAAAGATGCCAGCGATAGAGAGGGAAAGAGTCATGCTGGGTTTCTCAGCGTGTAGACAAGAAGGTAGGAGATGTCCTCAGAGCTCCATGAAGCAGAGCAGAAAAGGAGCGGCTGTGCCTGAGGCCGGGGTGAATGAGTAGACTGGATCTCATATTTTACTTCCAGGTCACCTGACTCAATGCAGAAAAGAGGGAGGCAATGTAATCATTTCCTTTTATTTCTTATATACTACTGCTTCTCTCTGTATTGATATTCAGAGCAATATCAGGCTCCTGAAATTTCCCTGAAATCAAATGAATATTTAATGTGTTATAAGAAACAACTTCTTTATGTAAAAGCTGTGCAGCTGAACTAGAATCAAGTTGTGTAGAAAATACTAATGTTTTCAAATGGGAGTCAGGCTATTATAGCTTAAGTAAACTGAAAATGAGTCTTAGTTTTTTCACCCATATAAAATAATAATTTTAATCTGGAGCCAATTCTGTAAATGATAAGTGTATTTTTTATCACGGCCTCTGTGTTCTGCTCTATGATTTAAATTTGACAACAATTACAACAAAATAAACAAAAATAAACAAATGATACAACTGATACACGACCTGCAGAATGTTATAAGGGGAACAGGGTTATATAGTACCTCACACTGCCATGTACAATACTATGTGTTTATGCAAAAGTATGCGCTGAATTTTCAATTCAAAATGATTTCCTCAATGTGATTCCTGGGGAGTTATTATGTAATGAATGTGCAGTCAGGCTTCAAGAGATGTTTGCTTCCTTAGTACAGCGTCAAATTCTTACACACTGTAGGTCAGCACTCTGACAAAGACAGAGCATCAAAAGCTTCCATTTCAAAGCAGTATCTTTCCACATCCTCGTAATCCTTCCAACTTTCTTAACACATAAGTATTATATTTTCACAATGATCACATTTACATCAAGAGCATTATAGATTGGGTTCTTTTTAAATTAAATCCCTAATAAAGGAAATTTGATGGATGAAAGAAAAAATTCCCAAAGATGGAAACAAAACAAAATGCTATAATCATTAAGCACATTAAGGCAAAGCACACTTAAAATCACATATCCATAAAAACTGCTGACATTTTTTCAGAACATGACAGAGAACATTGGAGTATTTTCTGACTGTAAGTACTGCTGTGATTGACTGGCCATCTGTCCAAGGTGTTTCCCTACCTATAGCCTGAAGCTCCAACATCCCTGACCCTATATGACAAGTGGTTTGGAGACTGAATAGAGCTTTTAATTTTTTGGATTATGAGATAATGTATTTGCGTGAATTTCCATAATGACTGGGTCTAATTGAAGTGGACTACTATAGCAGTGGGCACTATAGTAGCCTTAAAAGGAAGGTCTTTCATTTAATTATTTATTTATTTATTTTTGCATTAAGCAACTCATGAAGAAGGAAATCTTACCAAAGTGTTTGTTATGTAACTGTGTGATAATGTCAATGAAATAAGATAGACAACATGATAGCCACGGTTCGCTGTTCTCACAGGAGTAATGTAGGCTACTTCATTATTTTACGGCTCTCTTGTTTGTTGCATTGGTCAATGGGGGCATTCGCATTTGCAGGGGAAGATAGATAGATAGATAGATAGATAGATAGATAGATAGATAGATAGATAGATAGATAGATCAGTAACAGTGTTTTTTGTTTTTTGTTTTTTTGAGCATAAAGCAATATAAATCCAATTATAATACACATCATATATATATATATATATATATATATATATATATATATATATATATATATATATATATACAGTACAGACCAAAAGTTTGGAAACATTACTATTTTTAATGTTTTTGAAAGAAGTTTCTTCTGCTCATCAAGCCTGCATTTATTTGATCAAAAATACAGAAAAAATTTAATATTGTGATATATTATTACTTTATATATACTTTAAATTATCATTTATTTCTGTGATGCAAAGCTGAATTTTTAGGATCATTATCACATGATCCTTTAGAAATCATTCTAATATGATGATTCATTATCAAAGTTGGAAACAGTTCTGCTGCTTAATATTTTTTCAGAACATGTGATACTTTTTTAGGATATTTTGATGAATAAAAGTAAAAAAAAAAAAAAAAGAAGCTATGTTTTTAAAATATAAATATTTTGTAATAACAAAATACACTACTGGTCAGTAATTTGGGGTCAGTAAATTTTTTTTCTTTCTTTCTGTTTTTTTAAATAAAATCAATACTTTTTTTCAGCAAGGATGTGTTAAATTGATAAAAAAGTGATAGTAAAGAAAATATATTATTAGAAAAATTTTTTATTTTGAATAAATGCAGTTCTTTTTAACCTTTTAATCATCAAATATATTAGACAGCAGAACTGTTTCCAACACTCATAATAAATCAGAATATTAGAATGATTTCTAAATGATCATGTGATAGACTGGATGTTACATGTGACACTGAAGGCTGGAGTAATGATGCTGAAAATTCAGCTTTGCATCACAGGAATAAATTATTTTTTTTAAGTATATTCAAATAGAAAACTATTATTTTAAGTTGTAATAATATTTCACAATATTAATGTTTTTTCGGTATTTTTGATCAAATAAATGCAGGCTTGATGAGCAGAAAAAACTTCTTTCAAAAACATTAAAAATAGTAATGTTTCCAAACTTTTGGTCTGTACTGTATATATATATATATATATATATATGAATGGTATGTATACCTGGGCGAGTTTTACCAAATAAAACATCTTCAAAAAAAGTTGACTCATTGACCTTTCAGAATCCGTGTATTCGCTAAAAGTACAGGCTTACGAACCTCATCTGGTTACAGTCACAGAGAGAAAGAGAGAGGGGGGGGGGGGTCTGATCCCAGCCTCCCATCATCTGATGCTCATTCATCCTCCTCCTCCAGCAAGACCTCAATGAGACGCCGCGATAACGGTCAACCATTGTTGTTTCATCGCTCTCCTCCGTGAAGTCATCTTCTGTTCACCTCTGGATGCGTAAATGGTGCTCTTTCTTCAACGGTTACTGCCACATTTAGCCATATTGTTTCCGTTTCTGAAGCACTGTTCTCGTGTTTGGAATAAAATAGCGGAAGAATATAAAGGTTGATAATGAAGCAGCAATACATTTGAATCTGGAGATATCGACGGATAGCCACAAAAAGGTGGGTTAGCAGGATAACATTTCCTTTCGCAGTCTATATAATCTGTGTGGAAATGTCTGTATGTGCTTTTTATGATGCATTTTTGATCGTAACACGTTCGTGCATTTTGATTTAATGCACAAGGTTTAAAAAAAAACATTTAACGTTTCGTTCTTTTGATAGCATATAAGAAGCTAATAGGATCAAATGTGAGTAGAAGAGAGATGATATAACTGAGGCTTCATTTAATACAGTTCAACGTTATCACATGTGACAAATCGCCCACAGAGCTCACATTACGAACAACATCATAGAGTCTATACTGAACACCTACGACTGCAGTCAACTGTCAACATTACTGCAAATGTCGTTCATTAAACTGCTCCATTTGCATTTTAACGATCGGTGACGAACTCTCCTTTGTACTACAGGGTACAAAAACACAAACAAGCTTTGTGTCACCCAAACAAGTAACAGTTTGCATTTAAAACAAATGGCATTGGGATTATTAACGTCTAGTGTAAGCATATTGCCATCAGCTCCCTCCTTCAGCTGACTGTAAATGGATGCATTTAGCCATCATCTGCATGACATAATATATTACAGGTAGTATGACATATTCCTCTCAAGCAAGATAAATAAGTCCAGTAATTTAATTTATGTCAGCATTTTGTTCTGTCGTGAATTATAATTGTGGATAGCTTTTGTATTTATCCATCCATAATGATAAGATCAGATGACAATCTAAGATAACATTTTTATTTATTTATTTATTTTTTATTTGTTTGCCACTTAGGAACTAACCAAAATGTAACCAAACATGTTTCTTCTACTGGACAAAATTTGCTTGGCGTTGAATAACATTTTGAATTTAATCTTAAAACAAAGCATGCTTGCAATATAACAATGTAAACATTAATGAAAGCACTTAACAATCAGGTCCCATGTGTTAAAACTAGTTAATGCATTGCCATGCACTAACAATTAGCAATATACTGCATTTATGTAATGGTTCTTATTTATAAGCAACAACATGCCTACGTGACCATTAAAATAAAGTGTTACCTGCAACGGTGAAAACGAAGTGTGCTCAATTGTATTGATTTGAATTTGTGGAGTACTTCAGATCTTAATCTGTATTTGCAGATAATTTAATTTTGATAATAAAATTAAAGAAAACTTAAATGTAAGAGAGTGAGCTTTCATGACTGTTTCTTGAGTCTTCTTATACCTAAGTACATTTTTAAAAGTGCACTTTAGATTAAAGATTAAAACTATTACTTTAAAGTACACTTTAAATCAGTATGTTTTCATATATTGTCCATGCTTTAAAGAAGTACACTAATTTTAATGATTTGACTAACATAATCAAACATGTACTTGAAATAGCTTACTTGATTATAATTTCAGTGTGTTATTCAGTATTACATTTAAAGTTATATTTGAAACTGTAACTTCAGCACGTTATCAAATTTGTAATTACTAATGTTTTTAAATATGTGAAATTTCAATAGACATGACAACAATGTGTATTTTAGTTTACCATAAATGTTTGTCAATACATTGAGAAGTACATTTTAAGTCTATTTCAAAGACAATTTAAGTAATTACGGAAGATATACTGACTTAAGTGGGTCAAAAAACAAACTCAAAATTTCAGCAAATTGCATTTAGTATAAAGTAAATTTAAACAGTAATACATATTAATGTAATTGCAGTTAACATGCAATTAAGTTTACAAAAACATACATTCAGTTTGCACCTAAGTATTTGCGCAGTCTGCAATAAGTATATTGTTTCTGTAATAAATACTCTTTTATGCTAAAGTGTACTTCTTTTTCAAAAGGACTGTCATGTGATGCCAATATCAATATACTCAGCTGAACGAAGGAAGTATTGCTGGCAAATGAATGTTGAACATTTAGTTTGCTTTGCGGTTCCCATAAAAGTATTTATTAAGTAGAGAAAAACTAAAGGAATTCTGTTTCTGATGGAATATTGCCATTTTTAATGATGCAACTGTACAGCCTGTGCTCAGTATGTAGAAGATAGCTCAAGTCAAGATGAAATCAGAACTGGGAACATTTACTTTCGTTACTGCTTATTTTTTGTTTATTATGTTTATATATTCAAAATTATTTTTTACAAATAATAATCTTTCCACAATATGAATAAGCAATTGGATACTGGTCATTGTTTCAGACTATTGTTGTGCAGCCTTTATAAAATGTAGTTTAATGCAGTTGACATTAGTAGTATGAAACAGTCAGTATTTTTGTGATGCTGTTGATGTTGATATTCTTAATTTAAGTTTTAATTTTAGTCACATTTACAGACAAACACAATGTGCCTAAACTAATAACATACAAACTGTTGTACTTTTCACATTTTATTAAAGATACTGAATAATCATTCACAGTGAAGGGTGGACAAAATAAGTGAACCTCAGTGTTACGACTTCTCCAAAAGCTTATTGGATTCAATCAGGAGATGATACTGGATTTGTAGGTTGCACAAATGCCCTCGGCTTTAAATAGAGGCAAAAAAAAAAAAAATACATGTTTTTTTTTCTTCTTCTTTTTTTTCTGAGTCTTGACTTTAATCCAGTTGAGGCTTTAACTGTGGCATAACACCAAGAGTGCTATCAAGCCAACCAAGGAATGCTGATAAACTAAATTTTTCACACAGTGACTGTGGGGAGTGATGGTCTTTATGTGGCTTGCAGTCTGGAATTTAGCAAGCAGCATTACACTAAACTGAATGACTCACCAGCAATTCTACTTTCAACTGCCTTTTAACATTATAAGCAGTGCTTTCCTGTCCCTTTAAATTAATGCCTAAAGGAAATATAAAATATAACTTTAGGCTGTGCAGAATAGTTTTTTGTGAATTAATGTACAAAACTCTCCCACAATATCTGTTATAGAGCAAAGCACATGTGTGAGTAAGTGATGCCTGGTGTAAACTTGGCTCCGCTCACAGGCCTGCTCATTGTCAGACATTCTCTCTTTAATTATGTTTTGGAAACTTGTTCAACACAGTAATTATGTGTGAAGTGTTTCCACTGCAGACCATTTATACTACAGCAGAATTGTTCTGTTGCTCCTTTACTAACAAGATCAGTATGACATGCCATTGTTGGTATAAAGTCTCCTATGTAATGAGCATATAATAATGGAAACAATATTAAAAATAATGCTACAGTACTTAATGCAAATGCATTGTGCCTATAGTTTAACAGCAAACAGCATTCTTGTGTGACATGACCCACCTAATTTAATATATGCATCTGCAAAATGAGAGTTGTGTTTTTTCACTATATAAAGCCAACATTCCAGGAGATAAGTCATTGTAATGCTCTGATGCATTTTAGTCGATTTTGGAGCTTGGCAGTTTGAATAACTTTAATAATTAAGGTTATACTGTAAATATTTGGAACAACGTGATGTAATCATTTTGTAAATGATGACAGAAGTTTCATGAATTTACTTCAACTGAGCATTCAACAATGATTTCTGGTATTTGTGTTTCACAAAAATTCAGCATAATATGAATAAAATATTCTGAATTCTGAAAGAGCAGCAATAATGTTGTGTGTTTGGTTGGATAGTTTTTTTTTTTTTTTTTAAATAAGGTGCAAGTGTATGTCAGGACATACTGAAGTTACCAACTACCGGCCATTCCTTCTGGTTATAGCGGTCAATTATTAAACATCAGATACATTTTGAATAAAGGACATGCAGCACAGTCCTTAGTCACTTTAATGTCTTAATCAGCAAACAGCTGGATTTTCTTTTTCCTAAAAACACTGTCAAAAGCTAGCATGAATTATTAACAAAACTGCAGCTGCTATTCATTTCTAAGTGCATTGAACTTTGATAAGACGAACTTTCTTTAATGAAAAACGTTTGCATTCTTTTAGAGATCTTATTGAAATTGTAGATGTATTGGTATCTTGTTAAATCTGAGCTCAATGAGCTAAGGTCTTTTTTCTAAAACTGAAGAAAGTAATTTTCTCATTTTTTTTCAGAGGAGATGTCTGAGAAATACAGTAGTCTCCTTTGCTGTCCATTCAGTCTTACACTTTGTCTACTAGTGTGAAAACCACACACAAACCACAAATCCATTTCCCACTAAGATTTGAGCCCTGTTGAGCAGTGCTGATTGGTCATTGTTTTCACGTGCTCAACAGATAATTCTGTGATTGGCTTCAGCGCTCATCGCATCATGCTCTTCACCTAGTGCTCACACAGAAACACACGTGAGTGTTTGAAAGCCGCATCTATCATCGGATCCGTCTATGTGCAGATATTAGGGATCCGCTGACAGTGACGGATCCATTTTTATGTGGTATCGCGGCTGTGTGAGCACTCTGTGAAGAGCATGAATCGATGAGCATTGAAGCCAATCACAGACAAATCTGTTGAGCATGTGAAAACAATGACCAATCAGCTCTGTTTAAGAATCAACAGTGCTCATATCTTAGTGGGAAACGGATGGTTATTTAAATTTCAGGACCGAATGGTATCGCGGTTGGTATTTTGACAACACCAGTGTCTACACTGGAAAAGACAGTTGTCGCACCGTGCCGCCGACAGTTAAAGTCTGTCTATTCTGGACAATGCCAAAGCAACCGTTGAAAATAATTAGAAATTTGTGTCAATACATCATAAATAGAACGCAGCAGTAGTTTTCTGTTGGAAATTATTTTTGTGTCGCACCATGCCACATCCTTTGTAGACATCACTGATTATAATGAGATCTATAGTGTTTAGTGCTCGTGTCTGGTGTAGACACAGTGTTATGGCTGTCTAGGAGAAACTATATACAGACTCCATCTTAGCATCTGTACTGTTGATAAATCTCATCTTGAATTTCCCTTTGACAGTGGTGAGTTCTTCTGTCATAACCACACATATAGGGTTGACTCATGCACTTTGACATTGACTGAGGCAAGATGTGCATCTAAGTCTTGTTGTTATCCTGGGGTTCTTAGAGTTGTGTTACAACATCTTTATTTCTATGCTCATGGTCAAAATTTTGTGGTCCTGAATAGATTGCCAGTGGTTTAAAATATTCTTAATATTTTGATGCTTTCAAACAATGGTGTGATTCATGGAAATGGTTTTAAAATGCACAATGATGGACATAAGAAGCCTTTCGTCTGAGAGACTTTTCTTAAACAACACACTTTTTTTATGTTTTGCTCTGAATGGTATTTGTTAGACCTGATCAAAATTTAAGGCATTTTAAAGGAATAATAAAGGTCTCCTTTTTGAGCACACTTCAGCATGACCATGTTCTGAATCATGTGTATAATCAGACCAATGGATGGACGCCACTTGACGGACAGGGTGACGTGTGACCAGGAAGCCATAAAAGCACGTGCGGTGGAGACAGTGGCAGCTCCTGTCATTAAGTGAAGTGCTCTGTGTGTATGTCTTATTTATTGCTGTCTGTCACTGTCTCAAACCAGAAAAGTTAATATGCTAAAGTCTAAGCACAAGACTGGTACAGGTTGATAAAGGAAAGCAACATTTTAGGCTGTGGGTTCCTCCCTGCTCATGCTACATAATAGGCAGGGATACACACAGCCTTTGTGTTGTTTGTCTGGTAGCGAAGCACACCGAGACAGCTCTTGAGGGTGCTTACTGTCCACACTGTGAGTGCCTCTCACTGTGGATGCTTCGCTCCCGGGGGGCTCTCTTCGAGGAGGGAGGCCTTGCTAATACTCCCCGCTGCTCTAGTCCCTCATGTGCCAAGATAGCATGGCAATTGCTGTCGTGGGGTTCGCAAATGGATTTGGTGGAGGGAATGGAGTCCCTTCTCCCTTGGCTACCGGATCCAGCGACAACTCCCAGAGTTCGGAAGCTTGCTCTGAGGGAGTGGTTTCTTGCCCTAGGGGAGAGGGTGATGGCGAAAAGGCCCACGAACCACCTCAGTCTACAGAGTATGAGGAGCCCAAGTGGCCACAGAGAGGCATCTATGGTTGACCCTGTCTGAAATTAAAGAGAAAGGCAGGGTCTTCCTCCTCGAAGCCCCGCCTGCACCATCTGGCCTGTACGGCGATGCAAGTTTAAGGAGGCTCGTAAACAAGCGGTGAGTTCTTGCCTCACTGCTATTTGGCTCATGGGGCTGCTGGACAGCCATGTGCCCACTTCTCATAAAATGAGGTGCAGAAAGTGAGTGGTGTGACTCATACACCCCTACGTCAACACTCAGGCTGATCTGAGGACCGTCCTGGCTAAGAAATATTCGGCCAAGAAGCCCTGTGTTTGTGTCCCAGGGCTTCTGAGGGCAGCCTGTGTATACCTCATTATACATCAGGAGGCTGATCGGTTAACCCTGCTACAGCTGGTGCTTCAGGCCACAGCAGCCTTCACGAGCACATGTCTCAGAATCCGCCAGAAAACAGTGAATCTTGCAAGCTCACTACATTTGAGGGGGTCTCCTATTACACATGCAGTTTACACTCTTGCAGTTTAAATCTAGATTAAAGACCCATCTCTTTAACCTGGCTTACACATAACATACTAATATGCTTTTAATATCCAAATCCGTTAAAGGATTTTTAGACTGCATTAATTAGGTAAACCGGAACCGGGAACACTTCACATAACACCCTATTTACTTGCTACATCATCAGAAGAATGGCATCTACGCTAATATTTGTCAGTTTCTCTCTTATTCCGAGGTCACCGTAGCCACCAGATCCAGTCTGTATCCAGATCAGAGGGTCACTGCAGTCACCTGGATCCAGTACGTATCCAGACCAGATGGTGGACCAGCACCTAGAAAGGACCTCTACTGCCCTGAAAGACAGCGGAGACCAGGACAGCTAGAGCCCCAGATACAGATCCCCTGTAAAGACCTTGGCTCAGAGGACCACCAGGACAAGACCACAGGAACCAGATGATTCTTCTGCACAATCTGACTTTGCTGCAGCCTGGAATTGAACTACTGGTTTCGTCTGGTCAGAGGAGAACTGGCCCCCCAACTGAGCCTGGTTTCTCCCAAGGTTTTTTTCTCCATTCTGTCACCGATGGAGTTTCGATTCCTTGCCGCTGTCGCCTCTGGCTTGCTTAATTGGGGTCACTTCATCTACAGCGATATCGTTGACTTGATTGCAAATAAATGCACAGACACTATTTAAATGAACAGAGATGACATCACTGAATTCAATGATGAACTGCTTTTAACTATCATTTTTTATTATTGACACACTGTTTTCCTAATGAATGTTGTTCAGTTGCTTTGACGCAATGTATTTTGTTTAAAGCGCAATATAAATAAAGGTGACTTCAGTGAGGTCAGTTTTGAGAGACTTAATTCTCTTTTCTGGCAGCGTTGAAGCTTCTACTGATTATTTCAAGATGGGTCCTGCAGACTGTAGTAAGAAGTTAAAGATTTCACCTCCAGGCTATCAAGGTGGTCCCTCCTCTCAACAGAGAATCTGAGTTCTACAGCCGGTACTTCATTGCTCCAAAGAAGGATGGGGGATTGCATCCAATTTTAGGTCTGCGTCAGTTGAACCGCTCAGTCAGGTCAGAGGACTAGTTTGCCACGATAGATCTAAAAGATACTAACATAGTACTTCCATGTCTCCATCCTTCCACAACACAGGAAGTTCCTGAGGTTTGTTTTTGGGGGCAAAGCTTACCAATTTCAGGTTCTTCCATTTAGCCTCGCACTCTCACCCTGAACTTTCACAAAGGGTGTGAATTCTGATGTGGCTCCACTGCGAATCCAGGGCATCCGCATACTAAATTATATCAACGATTGGCTGATTCTAGCTCAATTGGAGCAGACGGTTGTCGAGATGTCATTCTCGCCCATATAAAAGAGTTAGGGTTAAGACTAAATGCAAAGAAAGTGTGCTTTCACCATCACAGAGGACCACTTATCTGGACGCGGTGTGGAATTTTACCATGATGCAGGCACAGCTGTCTCCTGCTCAGATATAGTCTATTCTCACTGCAATCAAAAAGGGCTGGTCACTCATTGTAAAGCAGTTAAAAAAAATTGCTGGGTCTGATGGCAGCTGTGTCCAACGTTATACCTTTTGGCCTGCTGTACATGAGACCCCTACAGTGGTGGCTCAAGAGCAAAGGGTTATCCTTGAGAGGAAATCCACTTTGCATGATCAAGGTCATGCAGCAATGCTTTTGTGCCTCAGACTTGTGGAGGAATATTGGTTATTGTCACTGTGAGTTCCTTGTCGTTGTGTATCCTTAATGACAAATACGGTTTTCTCTGCAGTGCACTGAGGGTGAGGCCTCCTTGTGTTCCACCATGGGACCTTGCCGTGGTCTTGCAGACTCTCTGTAAAACTCCATTTGAACCATTAGAGGAGGTTTCAAATCAAGTTCTGACACTTAAGTCTGCTTATTAGCCATCGCTTCTCTGAAAAGAGTCTGAGATTTGCAGGCCTTGTCAGTGTCCAACTCCTTCCAAGACTTTGTGCCCGGCTTGGCCAAAGCTTTTCTTTACCCTAGGCCAGGGTACGTCCCTAAAGTGCCCTCCTCAGTACCACGGCCCATCGTACTTCAGGCTTTCTGTCCTCCTCCCTTTCGGGAGCCTGACCAGCAGAAGCTAAATTGCACTGGACACATATGTCCAAAGAGCTGCCATGTGTAGGAAGTCTGACCAGTTATTTGTCCTATTATAATCTATATGAATATAATATTATGGTCCTTCCAAGAGGGTTCGGCTTACCACTAAGCAGACCCTCAGTCGGTGGATTGTTGATGCCATTGCTATGTCTTACGAGTCCTCTGGTCTTCCCTCACCCTTGGGGGTCAAGGCTCACTCCAACCGAAGTGTGGCGGCCTCCAAGGCCTTCCTGTCAGTTATGGCTATGCAGAATATATGTAAAGCGTTACATATAACCTGTTATTTTTTATTCAAATCTGAGTCCACAGATGCCCAACATTCTGCTACACGCTTGATCAGAATTGTTGGTACCCTTGGTAAATATGATCAAAAAAGGCTGTGAAGATAAATCTGCATTCTTAATCCTTTTGATATATATTTTTTTTAAATCACAAAAATCTAACCTTTCATTAGAGAATAAAAATTTTAAATGGGGGAAATATCATTATGAAATGTTTTTTCTCAAATACACAATTGGACACAATTTCTGGTACCCCTTGGAATTCTTATGAGTAAAATATATCTGAAATATATTTCCATTCATATTCACAATTTGTAGCACACCAGGGTGATCCTGTTTCACAGAAATAAAAATAGGAGGGGAAACAAAGGCCAAATTCCAAATTCATCACCCATCACACACACACACACAAATATATTTCTGATGTGCAGAAAAAGATAACTGAGCATCACAAATTAGAAAGTGGCTTTAAAGAGCCATAGCAGTGAAAATTCCCATTTCCACCATCGGGACAATAATTAAGAAGTTCCAATCAACAGACAATGTTATGAATCTGTCTGGAAGAGGACATGTTTCTATATTGTCCTAATGCATGGTGAGAAGGAGAGTTTGAGTGGCCAAGACTCTCCAAGGATCACAGCTGGGGAATTGCAGTTTCAGGGTCAGAAAACCTTAAAAATATATATCAAATAGTACCTAAATCACCACATGTTGTTTGGGAGGGCTTCAAGAAAAAAATGATTTCACCATAAATAATGACCAGCATTTTCAGTTGTCAGATTTAACTGGAACTTCAATGGGAAATGGGACTGGCTTTTATGGTCAGATGTTAATAAAATATTAGCTTTTAACAGCAAACCCTCAAGATGGGTTTGGTGAACATAGGGATAAAAATGTGTACAATTAAATATACTGCTATATTTTTAATGTTGTGGGCATATTTCTGCTGGAGGTCCTGGACATCTTGTTTAGACACATGACATCATTGATTCTATCAAATAACAACATATAATAAAAAAGTGACTGGAAATATTATAATGGGCTATGTTTGGATCTTCCAACCAGACAAAAATCTAAAAACAAACCTTAAAAACAACACAAAAATGGGTCACTGGGCACAAAACCAAGCTTCTGCTATGGCCATTCCAGTTCCCTGATGTGCACTTAATAGAAAATGTGTGTGGTGAATTGAAGAGGAGAAGCACCAGCATGGATTCTGGAGGAAGGAATGGTCTTTTATCAGGTGTTCTCTAACCTCATCAGTCATTATAAAAGAAAACTCCAATACTATTTTGGCAGATGGAGGTTTCAAAAAGTATTGAATAAAAGGGTACCTTTATTTGTGTCCAATGTTAGAGAAAAAACATTTATTTCATAAAGATATTTCCTCCCATTTTAAATTCTTATTCTCCAAAGAAAGGTTTGATTTTGTGATTTTTTAATTTTTTAAATAAAATATCAAATGGATTAACAATGCAGAATATATCTTCATAGACTTCTTTTATCATATTTACCAAGGGTACCAACAATTCTGAGAGTGTGTGTATGTGTTACACACCAATCTAAGAAATGGTGTACAGTAGCAAGCCTTCAATGAAAAAGACTTGAAAAATACACAAAACAGCATTTGGTTTACCATATACCCTTCTTAAAAAAATAATCATTGGCATGATATTGGTTTTGTCAGGCCTCTTTGGCAAAAATAAACAACAGAAAAAAAATTGCTCAGATGTTTTCTTATTAATGCTCTCTGCTTCTGTGTTAATACACACACACACACACACACACACAACAATCACTGGTGCTTAACAGATTTGTTTGAATGGACAAATCTGTGAATAACACAAAAGCACAATGTTATCCTTTTTTGTTATCTTATTCAAAATGAAGGGTCTATCCATGATAATCTGACAGTGTGATTGACTATTATTATGGCTTGGTTTTCTGTAATTTGCATATCAATTCTTGTGGTGTCTTGCAATTTGAAACAGATGATTGCAGGATAAATGAGAGCATATATTAATTTTATTATCTTACAACATAAAAAGAGTGGTCGTTGTTTCTTTATATCATTATTGCTCTTTTGTATACCACAATGTAGAGCAAGGTTTTTCTTTTGGAGATTTGGAAATTACATAACTCCACCACCTAACAATGATAAATATTTGGCACAGGTCAGAGATGTGATAAGGTGAATATTGGCCATTCTTCAGTAGAGCAGGCTAAATAAGTTTGCATCCAACCTGGTGTAATTTAAGTGATTTAAGGTGAAGCTTTTGTTATAAATTACAACAGTTTTAGTCTGTAATGAAATTACTCACCACATGTAGAAAATAGCTTTTATTAGACTATACTGATATGATTGGAATCTTCATTGTGGAGATCCACATTTCAACAAAATTCAGCTCAAACCCTAATTGAATACACCAAAATTAGCTATCCTGCATTGTTCAGTGTAGAATTACTGTATATTTCTGGTTACTTTCACAGTAATTTCTCAGTGGGACTCCTCTTGTATCTAACTGTACTCTCAAAAATTGCTTGTAAACAAACAGCATCATACTGTGTTTTTACAGTGCATTTGTACTATGAAGGCACCCAGCATTTTTTTTTTGTCACACTTCTGACATGACTAGATCAGACATGTTAATATGAATATACAGCATGCATTGATTTCAAAATGCATTTCTGAATACAGTAATTTATTGTATATTAACCCAGTAAATTCCTGGCAGTTATTTTACAGTGTGGGCTTCTTAGAGTGGCTTACAACATCTTCATACCTATGCTATTGGGCAAAATTCAGTGGTGCTGGATAGATTGTCAGTGGTTTGAAATGTTCGTCATTTGCTGCAGATCTCAAACAGTGCTGTGATTCTCTACAAATTGCTTAGAAATTATTTTGAACTGTTCCAACTCCCTTAGACATCAGAAACATTTATTCAAAAAGTATTTTTACATTACCTATTGAAGCACACCCTTAATATGTTTTATTTATTTGTTTGTTTGATTGATTGATTTTGGTAGACCTTATCCTAATTGTTGTGTAAGCAATACAAAAAGGGCAATAAAGGTCTAATTTTTATGCACAAAGCAATCTTATATAGACATACTGAAACTGGGTATCTTATTACAGGTTTTTTTTTCATACACATTTTCAGAACTTTGCCTCTTTTTTTTCAAACCTTTACACATAAATCCAAGAATTGCACACATAAAATGCTAAATGTCTCACATCTCTTACAAAATGAAGCACTGCATTCAAAAGATTACAAACACATCTCAAAAGCAAACATTTGCAAACACCTTTGCCATGATATTAATTCCTGTTAGATTTGTGTGTTATATAGAGAACTGTATGTTGTGTTTTGCAGAATTGGTGTGTGGGTCTGCTGTGAGTGTCAGGTTTCAGAAATTGTAAAGTAAAGATTACAATTAAAAAAAAAAAAATGTAATCAGGCTAGGTGATTCATATTCAATATGTTCATGTTTCCAATAGTTTGCAATTTTGTGAATAGTATCAAAACTATCATTTTAAACCCTTCCTTGCAAATGTGGCATTAGTGTTGTTAAATAGTGGCCATGCTTCAATGGAGCAGGAGATCTACCTTCCACCAGCTCGAACCCTAATCAATTATACCTGTACTGTCTAATGAAGATTTTCAGGAACTCCTGATCTTTACAAAGATGTGTGTTAGAACAAAGGTTGGAAGTGCACTGCAGGATACTAGATCTCCAGAAACAGGTTTTGGCTTAATGATGCACACCATTTACATATATTTGTCAGAAATACTATTTTATGAAGTTTCAGGACTAAGCCCATCTAATCTTATAATAATCAAATAAGACATAAAAGTGTTTAAGAAAAGTATCCCTCCATTAGCCCTCATCCTCATGTAGCAGACCTACGTATAGGGGGGATTATTAGAGCTTGAGTTGTGTCTCCTCATGAGCCATTGAGGACTGCATGGCAAACTAATCTTTTATGATTTTATGGTTATGTGAACCTGTGAACTTCTTTATGTATAAAACATGGCTCATAAAATTGTCACTGCCCAAGTGCATAAAGTTGAAAAACTTGGTCCCTCTTTCTAATAGGTGGCCTCAACTACTATGTACTTACCTAAAATAATAACAATTACAATAACAATAATAATAATAATAATAATAATAATAATAATAATAATAATAATAATTGCATTGAACTGACCTCATTCAACTACCTAAGTACAGTGTAAAAACGGTAACACTTTAGAATAAGTTTCCATTATTTCATGTTAGTTAACTACTTTAGTTAACATGACTAACATAACTAGTTTAGTTAACATGAACTAAGCAAGAACAATCCTTCTACAGCATTTATTAATATTAGTTAATGTTAATTTCAACATTTACTAATGCATTATTCAAATCAAATGTTGTGCTTGGTAACATTAGTTAATGCACTGTGAATTAGCATTAACTAACAATGAGTAAATGTATTTTCATTAACAAAGATTAATAAATATAGTAATAAATATATTGGTAATTGTTTGTTCATGTTAATCAATACATTAACTACCACAAATTATTTAAGGATTATATTAACCCAATTATAAACCTGTCAAGATATTTATGAAAAATACATTTTGCAAAAGCTCATTGATCAACACAAGCACAAAAAAAATATTTCTTTAATTTGAAGATATATCACCTTCTATAAGCAACCTATTTATTACTTTTCTTCCCTTGAAACCAAATTACTCAGATTTTATATTGCGTTGGTTCTTTAAAGAGAGAAAATTATAATAACTTGAAAAGACGTTCAAGTACCCAACCAAAGAGAAAACATTCATTACTATAATGGTGAGTAAAAAACACATTTTAGGAAAATCAACTTCAATTTACGAAGTTAGCTTATGTGATGATCCCTCAAATATTTCAGTTCTATTGAAAATTCAATATTCAATATTATGATGCTGATGATCGTTGAAATATGTCATTACAGTCTTGTGAAAAGGGTCCATATTTGTAAATAAAGAATAATATATTGAATTAAGTCGTGAATAAAGATGTCAATGTTGGCCGCTTCAGAGTTCCAGGTAAATGGCCCAAGAGTGAAATTGGTTCTCTAGGAACCACCCTGCTGGCTAGTTCATACAATACAATGACTACAATAATTTTATGTCTTCCCATGTCTCTTCTTGTCAAGATCTGTCATTTTCTTTCTCTTTCAGGATTATTTCGGCAATGGACTGGCTCTCAGTGCATGTGCTCCTCTTCTGCCCGAGTCCACTGCTCCTTCACACTGCTGTGCCACTCACCCCGTCCTCTCAGCACATCCAGAGGAAGGATTGTCTGTCCCTGTAGGAATGCCTGTTCGGGCCTGGCACCTGCCTTTGCCCGCGGCTAATCCCACACCTTTTGCCATTCCATTCCCCTCCAGCTCTCGCAGGCTGCTCCATCATGAACGATGAGGTCATCAGCACCAACGCACTGGCCTGGCTGGTCTGCTCGGGAGTGTCCATCCTGGCCAACGCCTGGGGAATCCTGAGCGTGAGCGCCAAGCAGAAGAAGTGGAAACCTCTGGAGTTCCTTATCTGCACCCTGGCTGGCACGCACATCCTCAACATGGGTATCCCTATCACCATGTATTGCGTCATTCAGCTGCGACGACAGCACTCCAACTATGAGTGGAACGAAGGACTCTGCAAGGTGTTTGTCTCTACCTTCTACACCCTTACCCTGGTCACCTGCTTCTGTGTCACATCTCTGTCCTACCACCGCATGTGGATGGTCCGCTGGCCTGTCAACTATAGGTAAGTCAAAGACATTAATATGCATATCTAGTAAACATTATACTACCTAGAAAGGATGTGCATCTCCACAACGTAGGCCAATGCGATACGCATCTCCATGCATAGCCAACGGTAAGTTACATTAAAGATATTAAGCAGCTACTGATGCAATGCGATACGATTCACCCCTATTATGACGCAGTTCGATCTGATTTCGATCCGATTCAACACAATGCGATTCAATGCAAAACGCAACTGAAAAAAAAAAAAATATATATATATATGATGTTATGCAGTTCATTATGGTGCAGATAATTCACTTTTATTTCTTTGGTTCAGACAGACAGGAAATCATAAATGAATTTAAGTGCCTTCTGACTCCTAACACCTAACAGCTTCTGGCTCCTAACTCCGTAGTGTTGTAATACTTCATATTCAAGTTGCAGAGAAACAGTTTAGAGAGGCGAAATCAATGTTTAATATATTGGTCACAAAATAAATAATAAAATATAGTGCATCTACTAATATTTAAATTAGTGCTGGACAACGATTAATCACGATTAATCACAATCCAAAATTAAAGTTTTTTTTTTTTGTAAACAATACATTCATGTGTGTGTATTTATATATACATAATTAATATACACAGTACACGTTAACTTTGATAATGTGAGAAATGTTGAAGATGTCTGAATAAATGTTGGTTTGACTGTATATAAACCATTTATGTCAGCTTTTTTTTAGATATGTTTGGGAAACTTGCCATTATGATAGCGATAGCTCTGGTGACATCACAGTGGGTTTTTTCTTTCCTGTAAACATGTAAACACTACTGTGGACAAGTTCCTTTGTTTTAGATCTTATTTGTGTTTAGGATTGGCTTCAAAGGGATTCAGTTTCAATTTTATTGAACGAAAATGAATTTAACTCATTCAGTCATTTTAGTCAAATCTGTTACTGTATATAAAACAACAACACCTTGTTGATGCAATAATCCTGGAATATGGTTTTAAGACGCTGGAAAAAGGCCTGCCATTGACAATGTCACATACGTATATAGTCTTATTAGATGCATTTTCTAGACAGGCAGTCAGTTCATTTGGAGCTCTCTGGTCAGCAATTCAGTTTGAGGACAACTATCCTTTAATCATAGACGCTTTATCTCAGTTCTCTGTTGTTTGGAGAGACATCAAAAGGCAGCAAAACGAAACACTGCTGGTGGGGTTATTCAGGATACTCTGTCTGGGGCGTGCAATGATGATGCAATGAATAATGACGATTCTCTCTGACCAATCAGCAGTCTGCTGTGTTTTCACATCACATTTTAGTATCACCTTGCTGCAGAATTCATTTCCAAACTTGATTAAACACACCTGTCTCTAATTATCAAATGCTTCTTTAGATCCTAATAAGTTGGTTCAGTTGTGTTTGATCAAGGTTGAAGCTGAACTCTGCAGGAAGGTAGATCTCCAGGAACAGGGTTAGGCACCCCGATCTACAACAATACATCTGTTTCACCATCAATACTTTCCAGCTACTATAACTTTACTATAAGTCTTTGGGAAAAGCAGTTAGTATACATCTGAAATGGATGGGATGCAGTAACCACATAACTAATGTCTGTATTGTTGAAAATCCACAGTAGTCAAAGGGATTTCAAATCAATTTATTAAAAACATTAGAAATTCAGAAAAAACATTCAATTCAGGTTAATACAGAGTTTCATTTTGGGGTGGAGTATCCCTTTAATGATGTGTTCATGTCACATAAAGGTGATGCCTGTTTGAAGAATGGTGGCATAGAAACCATAAACCATTTTATGTGGATTGTTTAATACTTTTTCATGGTTTTCTTCAATGTTTGAGGCATACTGAACCAGCTCTACCTAAATACTTTGCATGCATTTATGCTGGACTAATTTCAGTTATATTTGCATTTTAGGCTATGATATTAGATTTTTATTGTATTAACAACTCTTTTGGACACTTTTTGAGTAGAAATTCATATTTGCAATTTTGTTTTGTTGCAAATAAAACTCCCAAAGGAACTGTTGACCTGTGTCAACAGATCCAGACACTCATTTATTCTGACATCAACAATTCTGCTTACTCAAAAGAAGTTCCAGCAGTTTTTCCCCTGCCAAACAAATTGAGTGATCAGTGGAGGCAAGCTTCATCAATACATTCTGTCATCGCTGGAGAAAGGAATACCTCTCAACATTACAGAGCTGCTAGAAATGGCAGAATGAGAGCTCAGAATGAGATATATATCTAGACAAGCCAATAGAAATGACTGTAATGTTTAAAACATCATCATCAACAACAACAACAACAACAAAGAACTGAAAAATAAAGCAAAATATATCAATTTATAGTAAATGCAAAATAAAAAACAAACAAAAAAACTTTTTCACAGATATTTTTCTTAATTTCTTGATGAGAAAAATGGTAAAATGATTGTCAGCGACAATTGCCAAACAAAAACTAATAAAACATTAACATCTAAACATCTGTTTATTATCAATGAGAACTTTTGTATGAAATAAAGTCAATCTAGTTAGAAATAAGTGAATATGCTGAGATGTTGAGAGATCTGTTAGTGTTTAATAGGATTTTAGAGTAATTGTTTGGCATCCATTAATGTTTCGTGTGTGTGTGTGTGTGTGTGTGTGTGTGTGTGTGTGCTCTTGTTTTTGTGACATATCCGGAAAACTTTGTATGATGACATGGGTATGACACAGGTATTACAAGGAGAGGGTGACTTATAAGGACATAACCCATGTCCCCATTTTTCAAAACGCTTATAAATCATACAGAATGAGTTTTTTTTTGAGAAATTAAAAATGCACAAAGTTTCCTGTGAGGGTTAGGGTTAGGTGTAGGGTTGGTGTAGGGTGATAGAAAATACAGGTTGTACAGTATAATAACCATTACGCCTATGGGATGTCCCCACTTTTAGATATCGTTGGGACTTTTAAAGAGTTTTGAGTCAAATTTAAAGTGAAAGATAAAAAAAAAGTTGTTTTCCATAAAAATAGAATTGGTGTGGCCCTTGGGAACAGAGATGATAATGGTTGAAAGAGGGAAGTGTTTCTGTATCATGAATACCTAATGTTAATTAAATTTCAGTCTGTTTAATATGGAGCCCTGCACATGACATGCAGGAAAAAAATATTAGGCTAAATCGTGTGCACGATTTACTAATTCGTTACCTCAATGTACTAAAACGATTTATTTATTTTTTCTTGCATGTCATGTGCGGGGCTCCGTAGTTTAATGATAGCATCTTACAGATACCGTTTCAGGGAGTGTGCTATTCTCCCACATTATTTTAGAGCCACTAGGCAGTGCTATTTTGTGTATGTTTTAGATGTTATTAAGTTAAACTCTGACCTACGTAGTAGCCTCACGTTTTACTCAGTTGGTAATGGTAGTTCAAGCAACTATCTTCATTTTCCATCATCTTTGCAACCATTTATGGAGAAATTATATTTTACTGTGTGTACTGTAATTCTGTATTCCAGGGGCCTTTGGTTATCTTAAGGGGCCCTTGGTTACAGAGGACTCCACAAAGTATGTTTTGTTCTAAACTTAAACTTTCCAAAAACCTTTTCATGTTCTTCTGTGTTAGTTTAAAAATAAATTGTATGTGATGTAATAACATTGTGCTGTATGTGAGTTATACTCTCAGTCACACTCCTAAATTATTTCTCATAAGTAATTGTGCAGTATGACATTTACAGTGGCCCCATGCTAAAACCTTCACCCCCGGTTTAAACTAAAAAACTAAACTAAAAAAAAAAAAAAATAAACAATACTTCAAAAGTTGAAGTTATTTTGTACACTAAAAAGTAAGGAGTCCCACACATAGCATGCAGGGAAAAAAAATAGTAGGCTAAAATCGTGTGCACACTATTTTGTTCCCTCAATTTATAAATTGTGCACATGATTTAGCATATAAAGGGAATGAATTAGCAAATCGAGGGAACGAAATAGTAATCGTGTTCATGTCCCCCTCTGTGGGACGCCTACATATACTTCACTATATTACAATTAAATCTAATCTAATCTTGACAAACTATATATCGTTGGAAAGGTCTAAGACTCCCAAATATATATTTTACCAATGTTTTTTGTTAAAAATTATGTAGGAAAAGTAATCGATTAATTTATGACAAGAGTGCACCCTCAAAAATCTAAATTATAACTGGTGTTTTGACCTTTGTTTAAAAAAAAAAAAAGAATTCTTTGTTGCCTTTTTCTCTATCACATTTTAGAAATCATCAGAAATTATATATCAACTGAAAACTTAAAATCTCAAAATTCAAACTTTAAAACTCATTTTAAAATCAAACATTGCATTACCATGTAAATGGTACATCAATATCATGTTACAAAATATTTTCATTCATGAATTATAAAAATTTAAGTTTGGATCGTGCTCTACAAAGTCAATGTTCAAAAATGTGAGTGACAGTTTTAATTAGTAAATCGTGCACACAATTCATTTATCTTTTCTTGCATTTCATGTGCATGGCTGAGTAAAAAAGCACTCAGAAAAGAAATGTGAACAATGAGAGTTATGATTGTGAATTTTATTTTTTATTTTTTTTAATTGTGGCTCTTTTTGAGGGAAAGGTAAATCAGTTAACCTTAAATAAATGAACAAATAAATAAATAAATGTTAATAATGACTGGAACTTTTGTGTCCTATGGGCAAAAATCATTATTCCTCTTTGCTGACAGAACACTATGAAAAATTTAATTTTTTAGAAATGAACAGTACTTCAGATAGCACTCCACATTTAACCAATTTGGCAAAAAAAATATTTGTTTTGTTTTTTGCTTTTTTGAGTAAATATTCTAGTCTTATGTTATTTAGTCAAGGACATTTCTAATCACAGCTGTGCTCTAAGCGTAAAGTTAGCTTAAAGTAAACATAATATTATCAACAACTTATTTTACTTCTGTAATGTGACATTTCTGAGATAAAAAAAAAATACAGTGGAACTTGATTCCATAAATCAGGATTTGACTGGATCTTGATGTTACATAGGGGAGATGGTTGTAACACTTTTTGTTTTAACATCTGTAACTCAGTCTTACAATATTTACAGTATCTAAAACATTGGTAGAATTTCCCCACTGTGTAAATGTGTAATGGTAAATACACGAGTTTAATAACATTAACAGTGGGTAGGGTGAAGTTAAACATGAAAAGTGTGGTACAGTGGTGGTGAATATTGTTTGATGTTTATTTTAACCCTGTAAATGGTTTCTAACTGATGGTGAAACAGTTCATCCTGTTGTTACAACCATCCTCAGTAAAATCATTTGTATCATTGATGTGGGAAGAACAGAAATGTCTTTTTAGCTCAGTGATGTAATCTACTTTTAGTAGCTTCTTACATATCTAATATATATATTTTAGTATTATTAGCATTATAATCATTAATCTCTTTTATCTTCTAACAGGTTGAGCAATACCAAAAAGCAGGCTGTCCATACGGTCATGGGCATCTGGATGGTGTCATTCATTCTGTCCACCTTGCCCGCTGTGGGCTGGCATGATACCACAGAACGCTTTTACACCCACGATAACTGTCGCTTTATTGTGACTGAAATCGGCTTGGGCTTCGGTGTCTGCTTCCTGCTGCTGATCAGTGGGAGTGTGGTGATGGGCGTCATCTGTATTGGAATTGCTCTCTTCCAGACCTTTTCCATCCAGATGGGTCAAAACGTGGACAAGAACAAATTTAACGTGCCCACCATTGTAGTGGAGGATGCCCAGGGCAAGAGGCGTTCATCCATTGACGGCTCAGAGCCTGTTAAGACATCGCTGCAGATCACCTATCTGATCAGTGGAATAGTCTTCATATACGACTTTCTAACTGGATTCCCCATATTGGTGAGTGTTGGCTTTCATTTAAGAGAACAGAGTAAGGTGTTTATCTTTGCACAGGAATATGACTTGGGAAGCTGCCTTGATTGACTTATGAAGGATACTGACTTTTTGAGTTCTATATATGAAAAGAGTGCTATTGATTTGTAATGATCTAACATCATATGTGTCATTTAGAAAACTCAAACTCAGTCATAAAAGCCCCCTTTTTTTGGAAGAAAACACTACCCCCAAATTCTATATACAATTTATGAAACATTCCCTAATATGGGTATACCAGGTTTTCAACTGGTTTTGCAGACATGACCGAATAGGTAAACTGACACAAAACATATACTTATATACAACATCAAAAGTGTGGTTTCCATTTTGATGGTTTGTTGTGATGTGTTTAGATTTTGCTTAATAACACAGACTTGTGTTTGGCATCTAAATGTCTCTAGGTTTTCAATGGTTTAATGCTCATGCCAGCCAGTAATTGTTAGCCAGTAATTGAAGTTAACAAATACACAGATTTATAGAGGAACATGGATTGACACATGTTCAAACAGATACAATCAAATAAGCAGAGTCAAATTAATGTTGGCAAAGAACATACTGCCACCACACAAATGCCCTCAAAAAGATGTAACCTTGGGTAAATGCCTGAGAAGAAGCAACCTTCCTATTGACCAGAACTTTCATCAGACAGAAAACGAGATCCGTACAGCATTAGGCTCATTGATAGCCTGCAAATCAACAGTCCTCTTAAGGGATGTAAACGTCAACAACAAGACTGACTTGAGAGTCAGAATTATATCAGAAGCTGACTGAAGTTGTTCAAAAGGAGGCTTGGTAAACCTTCTAGCAGTGTAGATACGTCACAAGAAGGAACACAAGCAGGTTGTTAAGTTCTCATGCATCTCATCCCACACATGAAACAAGAAACAAGTGAATGCTTCTACACCTTCATACACCTGAAGCCTTCATGCATGGAGTTTGTATGTTTTTCTTGTGTTAGAAAAGGGTTTGCTATGCTATTCATTCATTTATTCTTTTTATTTTATTTTTATCTGTAGTAATTTTCATGTATTCAATCCAGCCTTTTCACCAGCAGGTGTCTCCCTCACCCGCATTGTAATTAGGACTTTTTTTTAAAATCTGTAAATAGCCATTATAAGCATGTAATGTGCATTTCCTGTAGGTGAATCAGTTTTGCTTGGATGCACCAGTAATGTGGTTACTTTAAACCTTGCTGATAGACATAAACTGGTTACATGATAAATCTTACTGAAATCTTTTACCTCTTTTTTGCAAAGAAGACGCTTTAGTATGTTTTAAGGTGCAATGGGGAAAGCTCAATATGTCCTTCTGCATAGTTAATTTCGGCAGAAAAGCCAGCCGTGAACTAATGGTGGAAGAATATATGTGGAAAGCCATTCAAAGTAGGAGAAGTTCTGTGGAGAGGTCTCTAAACTGTGCCCTACGGTATCGTGGTTATTACATAGGGGTGTGGTTATTACATATCGTGGCTTGCACAAAAATGTAACTTGAAAATTAAATTGTGATATAGAATTAATCAAGATGCAAATTTTTATCCATGACTCAGCTTACTGTATTTATAGTTAATGTCTGAGAATAGTGTATAGTTAATATTTAAAATCTTCAGAATGGCATACCGTATGTGCTGGAGTGCCATTTCTTTAGTCTGATGAAGTAGTAAAAGCACAAGCATAAATACATCACCTTATTGCTTTTTTAGATACATCAGTTGTGCATTCTTCATGTATATCAAACTTAAGAGGTTGATTTATAATGGTGCCTTTTGAATTGAGGCCAAAGTCGAAGCCTATCCAATTCTGATATATTAGCCTGGCAAATTTAGCATTTTAATGAACAGTATTTTTTTAAACTGTTAAGAATAAACTAGGACACATTTGATAAATAATTGACTGGTTAAAACCACGTTTTAACTGGTGAAAATGCTAGTGTTTTAATAATTTTGGCCAACACTGTATATAATCAGAGGAAATGTGTTTCCATTTGAATTTGCTTCTGAACATAAATAATTGCAGTGCTTCATTGTAGGTGGTGAGCTTTGCCAGCCTGAAATTCGACCGCTCCTACAGCTGGATGGTCCTGTGTGTCCTGTGGTGCTCCATAGCTCAATCAATCCTGCTCCCCATGTTCCTGTGGGCTTGTGACCGCTACAGGGCAGACGTCAAGATGGTCTGGGAGAAATGTGTGGCCATCATGTCCAATGATGAAGTGGACGAAGGTAAGGACCTTTGAGCTTCCTTAATCATGTTCCAAAGAGAAAGCAATGCTATGTTCAAAACAACATAGTATTATATTACTTACATCCTGCAACACCAGTGTTTATTTTTTTAAATAATATATATGACAATACACAGTATACAGCAATAAATATTTGTAAATTCTAGTATTAATTTGTTGTCACATAACTTCACTCCGCAAGATATTGGGAGATTACTATTTTGGAATAAAATGTAAAATTACAGAGAAAAGTAAACAAAGGTTAACAATGAAAAATACTCTAAAGCATTTATTAATCTTACTTAATGTTGATTACAGGATTTAATAATACATTATTATTTATTTATTAAACACATCCATTACTGCTGAGTTTGGGGGAGAAACTTGAATCAACTAGGTCAACCAATGATGATTGCAGTCATTGGATTTATCATGTCACCTTCATTTTGAGATTGATAAATATTATTTTCATCAAAGTATCTCAGTATATTTTGACTTGCACTCAAAAAGAAATATATAACTGGACAGGTTATAACTCAAGAAAAGTGTCACAGAGTTGCATGATGTCACTACTCCTTGGACATGTGACGGCCCCCTCCGGATTTGCAGGACCTATGGCCAAAATACCGGCATTACAACAGGCATCGTTACTACAACAAAACTTGTAACTTTGTATCAGCTGCTGCTACCATCAAAAAAAAAAGATTAGTTAAACAAAATTACATAAAAAAGCTTGATGCACCCTTTCAAGAAGATCCAATATTACATTACTGTGATTTTACAACAATAACAATAGTACTTATTGGTATTTTGGTTGCAATATATAGTAACATAGCAATTTTTATACTGTAGGTAATATTAAAACGCAAAAACCAGTGTAAAAATATAAAAAACAAGGGGTTTTCTGGATAAAAATAACCTGAGGTCACATGATAATTATATAATTGATATGCTTCATCACAGACTATTAGTGAACTGAGGTTGTCAGTATGTATTGATGAATGTAGGTGTTAAGTGTGTGACTTCACTGTTAGCTGTATTTCATTACCCTTCCTGCTGTTCGGCACTTTCCCATATCTAAGTTTGCAGTCATAAGGAATATGTGCCAAAAATGGATTCTGTGATCTTAATTTTACCAGTGCTCTGCTTCTTTCCAGACGGTTTGCCTTGTGTAACTCAACTCAGTTGTATGTATAAGGGTTGTTTCTTGTACTTACGTCTCACTCAAATGCATGCTAAGCTGCCTGTGCTAATAGCTAATCTCATCTATCATCCTGCTGTATGTCCCCATTTTGCCTTAAGATCAGCATTAAACGTTGCCCTACAACTGATTTTGTACTGAAAATTAAAAAAAAACTTGTTTGTACCCCTCAAACAATCTTTTGCCCAAAAACATATTTTAGGGAATATGTTTAAATGACAGTTTTGTTCAAGCTGCAATCTATTAGCAAACAGTGACAGTCAGTCGAGACACTTCAGTGGATCCTTATGATTTCACATGAAGCAATTTTTTAGAACCCCAAATTCTAACGCAGCCACTTTTTTTTAAATCTATAAAAGGGAATTATTATTATTGTTATTAATTTTTTTACCTATTCGTCTGTCTGTCTGTCTGTCTGTGTATTTTGAGCACACTGATTTTAAATCCTGATACATATATATGCTTTCTGCATTTGCAGAAAACAGCCAGGATGGAGGCATTCATCCGGACTTAATATTTGACAGACCGTTTGACTATAGCTCTGCTGCTGATATCATGACGGTAGACCGTATTGCCAAGTACGAATTCTCAACCTTAGAAAGGGGGGGCCCCCAGGGTTATCCATTGAGGGAGCTTCAGGAAGATAGAATGCACTATTTGCAGGTATATTTCCATTAATTTTTTTTTTTTTCAAATTGATCTTTTTGTTTATTTCTAAATAAAATGTGCATGCTGCAATGGCCCTCAACCTCAGTATTTACAAAAAAAACATTACTTCTACTGGAATTTTACATTCCTTTTGTGTGACCTATTAGATATTGAAATCGGAGACTTTTGTTTTGTGTGGATTATATATATATATATATATATATATATTTTTTTTTTTTTTTTGAAAATATGATCTAACAAGCACTTTTGTTTCTTCACCCCAGTAGTATCTTGGTATTTTTTATACAGTTTTTTCTACTGTTGCAGGGCCCATGTGACGAGTGCCACTGATGCTTTTTCAGATTATGTTTTCAAGTTAAAAGCTTGAAGTCATTGCAAATGACTAGTCTGAATGAAAAACATGCTCAGTATGTCTAACTAATCATGATGTAAAAATTCCCTTGATCTGATACTATGACATTCATTTTGTTAGTTGTATATTAGTTGTAGAGGCACAGCTGATGTGTGATCTGTATAGGAGTTTATACCTTCATGGCAAAATCCAAATTTAGATTGATCTTTTGAATGTAAAAAGAATAAAGAAAATAAAAGTAAAGTAAATCTGATTATATGAACCACTTCCACAAGGAAATAGTACTATAAAGGCTTACAAGGTGATTAAGAAATTCACATAACAAGCTGCCAGTAGGTTTTAGAGCTGTGCAATGCTTCACTTCAAACTTTTAACCTTTTTACATTCAAATAATTAACTTCACATACTGCTCATAAGCACTCAAATGTAACCTCCACATGTAACTTTCATTGACCTTTTAGCCTACATATAATCCATTTTTCACTGTGTGTAAATAATTGACCAGCTATTAAAAATAAGCCTGTCTGTAATGAGAATTTGGACTTGGAGGTTAAATGTGGAGAATATGCCGTAAATGTGTATGCTGAACACTTCCCAAAGCTCTGTTAGGCAATCTGCAGTGCTTGACTGCTTTCCATTGCTGATTTTATTGCTATATACATTGCACGAAACAACTTTTGAAGTTCTCTTCAAAGTTTACTGAACAACCATTAACATTGTGTGTTTTAGATTTTTTTCAAAGACGTTCTGCAAAAAAAAAAAAAAAAAAAAAAAAACTGATGCTTATTGATAAAGAACTCAAAGCTGATGTGTCTGCTACAGAAGATTATTCACTTTTTTTAAATACTATTTCTGTAGAAACAATGTTCTTTTTCAATTTCACCAGTGTTGTATGTCATCATCATCACCAGTACTGGAATGCCACAATAACTGGGAAGTACAAGATAATATTGTTTTTGCTGTCAAGCCATTCAGGTTCATATAACATTTAATGCTGCCAAACAATAATATTTAATCAATTGGCAATATATTTAAAGCAAAATGGCACGCTTTTATAAAGTAATCATATCATTTAAATCAGTTGAGTAACAAGTCTTAAATAAGGCTAAATCGTAAAAATGTTTAAGTGTTAACTTCAGTCCTGTAGCATAATATAATGTATAATTACGCTTGTGTATTAGTTGATCTATGGTTACAAAAACGGAATGCCATTGCTTAAATGATGCTTTGCTTCCCTCTACTGGCCAGAGTATAGTACACCTATCAGTCAGTCCTCATACTGCATATAGGGCTTCTTTGTAAAAGGCTGTCTCATTCCTGCATTAACCAATACAGTTGCTTTCATGCTAGGCTTGTGCTGTATGCTTTGGATAGTGTACTTTAAGTTATTTTAAATACTAAAAACTCATTTTATGTCTTTCCTGTGTAGTTCTCAGAACAATGTGGAATGTGAGTATCTGTTTGTAGAATGAGTGATTTTAAACTAAGCAAAATGATATTAACTTCATTTTATCCCTATTAAAAGGCAGATATATGAATATTTAATACTTTAAAGTGAAAATAGGCCTGTGTTGCAATTATAGTTCAAAAGATTCCATTGATTCTGGAATTATAAAAGATGCAAAAGCTTTGAGGTTCTTAGTTTGAGACGGAATTTAGCTTTTAGAAATGTCCTGGTTCACTTTTCTGTGTGTTACTCCAGGTGCCCCCTACAAGAAGATACTCCCACGACGAAACCGACATGTGGACCACCGGTCAGATCCCGTCTTACCTGCATCGCTGGGGCTCCACAGAGGACATCATAGGCATCCCGCAATACAACTCGCAGCGTCACGAGAGACGTCGGAGCAACCCAGCGCCTTACCACGAGGAGAGTCACCCACACCGCAAAAGGAGGCGATCCGAGGACATGCATTTGCTCAAGCAGATTCCACGAGTCGAGCGTTATGAGGATGATTTCAAGTGCTTTAGCCGCGATGAAGTGATTAACTTCATTGACGAGACCCCACTGGCTAGTCCAATGAGAAGCCCGCGGCGAGCCTCTGCGATCTCTCTGGTTCCAGAGACCTTTGAGCAGCACATTGTTTTGTTGCCACATTTCCCGCTCACGCATTTTGAGCGCGAGCCTCAAGCACTGAGACGCTGCTCTGAGCACGGCAAAGCAGCCACACCAGGCGAGATCCCTCAGGATCTGCAGAGAAAAGCGAGGGACGGTAGTGTTGGCGAAGGCTCAGGCATCAAGGGACACTCTGAGCACAAGCGTGCATCAATGCTTGTTCCATTGGGACGAGGTGCACGGACAGGGGAGCAGTCTTCTTTAAGTGTTAGGAAAGGACAGGTAGATGCATCTGCTTGGGTGGACCAGAGGCACCTGCCAAAAGGGGAAAGCAAAGAAAGCTCTAAAAGTTTTATAAGCTCACAATCTGCATCGTCAGGCTGTATGACATCCATAGGATCCACAAACTAAGCGAAAGTTTTATGAGTATTTTCAAGTAGTCCCTGATATGCTTATTAGTGTTAAAACTTTGACTAAGTGGAATGTTTTTGTTAACTAGGAACTGGGATTTTTGAAGTGTGATGGATTGGAAATGGCATAACGACACCATCGTTCATTTTTATGTGTTGCTGAAACCAGGCCGGATTCACGGGTTAGTGGGCCTTCAAGGCAAGGGAAGCTGAGCAGCAAATAAGTGTCCTGAACTCAACACTTATGGTTTGAAATGAGCACTAGGCCTTCTGCTCATACACGTGAGCATTTTACTGAGGCGCATGATAGAGTTCAGCTTTTATGTTTCAGTGAGAATTTAGTAATCTAGTTAAAATACTGCCTTTCTTGACTAAAGAATTAAGGGCCATTCAATTACTTTGTGTGTGTGTGTGTGTATGTGTGTGCATATATATATATATATATATATATATATATATATATATATATATATATATATAGGGCTGGGAGTTCAAAAATACTTTTACAATTTCCAGCATACTTTTATGTTTAAATATGTCTTTGACGTTTAATAATAGCCAAACAAATGATATTTTTCCTTATTTTTTGGCCAAAGTGCCCATGTCTGAAAGCATGGAGGAAGAGGTAGCAAAATAGGGGGATTGAAATTTGACCAAACAGCTTATTTAGCAGATTTCTCAGTAATTTTATTTCCTTCATTTAATAAAATTGCAAAGGTCATCTTGGTTGTGGAAAATGTTAGTAGTAAGATTGACGTAAGAACATAAAATAACGTTTCTTTACAACATTTTAGCTCACAGAGCTTTTAACTCTTTAAATGTGTTTTTGTTGTTTCTGATGATGGTGGCATGTTCTTAATTTTTTTCAAGTAAACTGAAAATATATTTTGTTATATCATCTGAATTCATATTTTTTAAAGCACAAGGTTCTCTTTGAAGATCCAGACATGTTTGCCAGTAGGCTAAAATGTTTCTTTACACAGATATGTTTTAAATGAGTTTGTGTTAAGTGCTTTGTGATGATTGAAAATGTATATCTGATGCATTGTTATTCTCATGATTACAGTCTTATTTGTCTGGTAGCTCGTAAAAAAATGAAAATGATATGAAAAGTAACACTATTTAAAAACACCCATAGACTGCAATCAACATGGTCTTTTTACAAAATAAGTGACATAATCTTTTATCATGTGGAGAAAAGGACCTTTTGAAAGCTGATGCAGTTTGATTTGTTACAGTAGGCATAACCACTGAATTGCAATTGGATATTTGCTGTATTATTTTATGTTGTATATGACCATATTTTATACATGTATCCCAAGACATCAGCTTTTTAAATGATTTGTTCTTGTTAATTTATACGTGTGTGTGTATATTTATCTGTGCTTGTTGCCAGAATGCACTTTTGTACATTTCATACAGCATGATATTGGTGTTGAAATATCAAATGGTGCTTGATACCTAGGCAGCTTCACATGGGATCCACTCTGACATTTTTCATATTTCATGTGGGAACCTGCAGATTGCCCCTTTAGTGTAATACACAGTTAGGGCATCAACAAGAGTCTTCCTCCTCCTATACAGATGGTTGTACAAGGTTTTTTTTACCCCTTAAATTGTTTCTCATTAGCTTTTGAAGACAGTACTGTTCTACATCGTAGTTGAGATGGCTTTAAAATGAATGTTTAAAGAAAATGGTACCTGATGGAATATACATTAACTAAGATCAACTTGACGTAGCCTAAACCTTGTTTTATATAACCACGTACATATGAGATATTTCACATTTGTCTAGAATGATAAGTAGCACTGAAACATAAGCCACTTTGATGCACAAATCTATAAATTCATGATGAGAACATGCTGATCACTATTGATCGTTTAATTAGGAATGCAAACAGACCTGTTCGGTTTCATACAAGCTTATATTATAAAATGTAATTTAATGAAGCTTTAAAATTACTTTGTCTGTGTTGTGCCAATGCACTCATGGAAATGAGTGTGTTAAAATCTTCTAAGTGAACAAATTTTGTTCTCTTTTTGATTACTGATGTTTTGTTGTTCAGATTATCTCTCTCTCTTTCAATGCAATGCAATTCAGTTCAAATGAGCATGACTGAATGAGGTATAAATCTGTAGATTAACACAATTTTGCCAAACATTAAGCAATAAATATGCAACAAACAAACAAACACACACACACACACACACAAATTATATAATAAACCCACACACACACACACACACACACACACATATATATATATATATATATATATATATATATATATATATATATATATATATATGAAGGAAATATTAGATTCAACCTCTGTCCCTCATGGCAGGAGGACATATATTGCGCTGTGAGCTGGATACATTCTGGTTGCACATGTACTTACAGTGTACCTAGCAAAGAAAATTTAGTAATACCTGGTAAAATAAGTGGGGTTAGGTTTAAGGGTAGGTTCTTCATCTGCAATTTATTTATTTATTTGTAACAGAGATTATTTGAACTTTAAAATTGATTAGGTGCCAATTTTTTATTAACAATTATATTTTCTTATGCTATAATAAGCCCTACGTGCCTTGTTTATCAAAACTTCAATTGCTTAATCAAATTCTCCATAGGCTGAAATCGTTAGACCCCAAAACAGGTGACAAGATTAAAAATTGTGTTTCCCACAGTATAATATATAAACTAATCAATGATTAAAACAGGTTCATCCTCCAATATGCTCTTGCTAAGGCTGGGACGCTGTCATGCAAGATGAAATAAACTGAATCATTTCAGTGATGAAAGGTGAGTCACTTTATTAATTTCAAATGGATTTCTTTGCAACAACATTATATGCGTGTACAAGTGGTTTTGGGATCATTATCTTTTGTTTTTATAGTTGGATCTGTTGTGTATTTGTGTTGACTGAGCGGGTGATGCATAAACTGCAAATACTTATGTGAAAATCTCCATTCCAAGTCCTGAATAATTTTTCTGATTTTGTCTTTTGTCCCGTCTCTCTTGAATATTGTTGGAAACAATTGTTTAGCCCTACCACAAATAATGATAACCTACTCTATGGCCAATGTCAACAGCCTTTTCTTAAAACAGGCTTTGATTTTTCCATTATATTAGTGAAAACTTATCTTAATGCCACATTCCACTCAGTTGTTGTTCCAGTTATTCCTAAAGGTTTCCGTGGAGTACATGTCTATGATTTTACTTTATTTGTATTTATTTATTTATTTTTTTTGCTGGCCAGAAAATAGAAAAGTTAAGAATTTTTAAGGAGCATACAGATTTGCATTTTAATATGAATTCGTACAATCTGACAAAAATAAGATGCACCCCAAACCTAGCACTCAGGGTGCCACAAGCACCAATATGCAAAATCTTAAAATACTAACAAAATGTCATGAGAGTGTCTTGTCCTTGCTGTTGACATCAAAAATTATTTCTATATGTTACCCAGCCCCTAATTTTTTTTCTTGACCATCGATGGCACAAAATCTCATCTCATTTGATGAAGGGTGATACTATTTTTCATTTGTGAGATTTAGTCAGTACAAATTGTTTTCTGGTTAAGTGATCTAATTTTGTGTCTCTGAAAAATAGTGGTCTTGTGTATTATTGTTTTTGTCTCTCCCCCAGAATTGGCTCAGAAAGGCTACATGTGGCATCTTGTTACTTTTGTTATTAATTATAAATATGATACTTACGTAATTCATTAGGATTATTGTTCAATATTTCTGTGAACTAGATTTCAGGCATTGTCTCTTTCATTACAAACCAGTAGGTTAATGAAAGTTAATTACATTTGCATTCATAGTGTTGCTGAAATGTCTTCAGTTAAAATATGGTCAATTAAACATGTAAATATTTGTCTTTGTTTAAGTCATAGAATAATTTTACCTTTCATTTGAATCTATTTAGTGGGATTCTGCTTTGTCCATCATTGGCTATTCAATTATTCAACTAAATTGTCAAAATAAAATTTTAAATAGAATATAAGATTAGTATAATCATCAGAGGGGTTCCTTACCCCAGATGACCCCACTGATCAATTTATTCCCTTAGGGGCAATCTTGCCACTGTTTAATATTTCACATTTTGTTTCATAACTAAATTAGCAAATGTTTCTATTTATTTCCCAAAATAACACATTGGGTGACGCATTTATTAGTATTATTTTTATTATTATTAACATTGTGTCAATTGCTCAGATTAAATGTGATTAAAAAAGATAAAACATCAATAGAAACCAAACATATTGCTAATTAAAATGTCTGCTACATCATGAGAATCATCGTCTTCAGCAACATGACCTTGAATTTTGTCACTGTTGAATCATCGAAACCACTATAACTGCATTGTGGAGGGTTTTAGTTCAAGGTCTCCATTGGACTTGCTAACGCAGCAGAAACGTTGCTCAGCTGAGCTATGCGGTGTGTCCCGTGGTCCTAATTATACCTTTGGTTGCTATACATATCAAAGCATCACTAGAAACCCGTTCGCCCAAACCAAGCTCATGAATAACTACGCCAAATAAAAAGAAAAACTTGTATTTGCTACTCAATGGGTAGGAATAGAGTTGTGGGGTAGATGCGTATCATATGTACTCGAAAACTGCATATCATATGCACGCCATCAAATCGATTTGACCGACTAAGTACAATTAAATATGTTCAGAAAATATATTATTATTATTATTGTTATTATTTTAAATGAATATCCCAAGCTATTCTTACCAAAAAGTATATTTGTGTTTGGAAAAGGTTTTTTTTTTTTTTTTAATTTATTTATTTTTATTTTTTTACAATGAGATCGATGTGATGGGTTTTGGAAAGTATGGTAGCCAACATTCAGCATTTACATGTTGAACAGCATACATTTGAGGTAAGCGTGTCTCAAACAGTTTACTTTTCATATAGAATGATCGTATAACATTACCATCCAGTGCATTCTAAATATTTAATTCCATTACAAAGTAAAAGACATTAATTCGATCTCCACAGCAGCTGGCGTCTACATTTAGTCATACACATGTGTCCTGTTACGTAATAAGCAAATTCAATCCAACATTGTAATCTTTTATTATTAAAATAAACATTTGTCATCATTTATTACAAAATAGGATCTACATATACAGTGCATGAGAAGCAAAATTGGAGCTACTTTAAAAAGTCTAAGTGTTAAAACAGTGACGTTTGAAATTCTTCAGATTTACCAAGGCCGCCAATAATTCTGTTTCAAGGCTTCAGAAAAATTGCAGAACTCGTCAGCCTTTGTATTTTTAAGACTGAAGTGTGTAGTTTTGAACTTCTTGGATTCAATTGTTCCAGCCTGTGCGTTAAATGATATTTTGTCCGTATCACAAATCTCAGTCCTCTTCGGCATATAGAAGAAATATCTGTCTGAAGTTGTCTGCAAGTTTGGATATGGAGCGTCTGTTTGAAGCGGAGCTTTGTTTGATTGACGAAGAGTACATGTTGAGGCAGGGATCCGAGCAGTGTCGCTCTCCGCGGTACTGAAATCAGGAACTAGGTTAGAACCGCTCCTAAGATGTGTCAGCATGGTGGAGCGGGAATCTCTGTCAGCATCCGATGCGAGATAATGACTGACAGTGGCCAGACAACTTCTGTAGCCAGCGTGATATTCAGCAGAGTCACAAACTGTGGGCATTCCTGCGTTTAGAGAAATCAATATTTATGTGTTGAAAATGTAACGAATAATAATTATTAAAATCTTAATAAGACACAAACCTCTTCTGGTGTTTTGCAGATGCATCAGATGTTTTACCGTCAGCTCCAAAATATCAGCCTTTTCCAGTTTTCGCTTGCGGATCTGAATAATATAAAATATACCAGTTGGTTTTTGGACAGATATCTGATGTAAGAATTTGAATACATTTTATATCTATTTAATTTTCTTACATTGTTCGAACAGACACTCTCCAGGAGACTTTTCAATTGATTCAAACATTTATTGATACGTGCTCTTCTTTTCTTCTCCATCAGTGGTTTGGAGACCTAAAAGACAAAATTGTTTATTTTATTTAAAATGCAATCAATACACGCTGATAAAGAAGTTTTCTATATTAGTATTATTTGACTTATAACTTATAACTCTAATCACCTTTTTAACGCTCTGAGTTTTCGCAGTTACTTTCTCTGATGCTGCAGCCATTGTCCTCAAATGCTCGTTGCGCTTAGATACCCAGATGAATTTTCCAACTTCCTTGTGTCAGAGTGAAGGAATTTTCCCTAGTATCCTGCTTTATAAAGAGAGACTCACTTAACATTTCAATGCACTGCTCACATCATTGGCGCGCAAAAAGAGCATCCATTTCGTTTCTGCTGGACACCCAATCAGCATGAAGTTGCTTTCCCGGCTGTGCTTTTGTTCTCAAAAAGGAGTTTAGGATTGCCTTTGGTTGCTACTCTCTTTTATAACTATGAGACTTCTAATTCACACTGTCTGAAGAAAAATACACAATAAAATAATAATAACAAATGTATTAGTTGGTCGTATATTTGCGTAATATCTACAGCGATATCGTTGACTTGATTGCAAATAAATGCACAGACACCATTTAAACTGAACAGAGATGACATCACTGAATTCAATGATGAACTGCCTTTAACTGTCATTTTGCATTATTGACACTGTTTTCCTAATGAATGTTGTTCAGTTGCTTTGACGCAATGTACTATTTTGTTTAAAGGCTATATAAATAAATGTGACTTGACTTGACTTAATTGTCTTTTGAAATTGCAAACTGTGGCTTTTCTAAACATGGGCTAACCCTTATGATCATATGATCTAATATTTTATCTCATATATTAGCCTATATTATATTTCATTAGCATTAGTTTAGATAGAAATTAACGGACAAGATCGTCGTGTGGGGTGAAAATGTAGCCTATAGAGAGTTCCATAGAAACCGTAAAATGGAAAATGTTACAAATAACCAGTCGAGATGTAGAGGAATTAGCTCTGACTATTCATCCCTTTCTCTTCAAGTTTCACGCCATGTTGAGACAGGCAGCACCGTGGAAATCTTTTCCGTGTCTTCACAACGTGGCAATTTTCTGCCAATAAGTAAGGGGAATCACCTTTACTGAATTAAAACGTCAAGATTCTACAAATCAAAGCTAAATTTTATAAAACCGCCAAAACGCTTTAGGATTCTTTGGTTGTCTGTGGAATACAGACGGTCATGCTACCAGTAAAGCTCTAAGTTTTAAGCTTGAAAACATACATGTTCTCAAAGAGAAGTAGAATTCTCACAGATGTTCCCTTCAAAGAGCGAAGCGAGGAGAATCAGTGGAACGCCTCCTGTCCGAGGGCCCTATCCGCCTGATTTTCCACACTTCTCCATCAATAGCCTGTCCATGGGAATGTCATACAAGGACCCCCCCCCCCCCCCCCCCCAAAAAAAAAAACTTTTTACGTAAAGTCTCTATGGTTTCCACCAAGGAAAACTAAGGGAAGACTACAGTTGCACATAAAAATGATGAACAGTTCGCGTCGCATCATGCCACATAGTTCATTTCAACTTTATCTTGTTCAAATATTGATAGTTTGAACAAAAATTTAATGCACATTGCATGCAGTAATGCCATTTTGTTTTTTATTTTTTTCTTTGATTAAAATTAAAATGTCCTGTCGCACATGCGCAGTAAAAAAAAAAAGGGAATGACTTCAAAAGCGTGACACGCGACAGGACGAATGAATGCCCATTGATAGGTTTAATACTTTTTTTTTCGCTTAAGACTGCTTCACTATACAATAGCTTTATTTATACAGAGGGAACAAATGCCGTGACACCGGGATGGGCTCACATTACCATTTCAGCAGCTCCGGTCAAGAGCCTTTAGAAAGCAATGAAGAACACTGCAGTTTATATATGTATAGCGAAGCGATTGATCTTTCAGGCCTATTGTATGTCTTCTAAAATAAGCTCTCTTTCAAGGAACCAGTTCCTTTTTATGAAACAGTAATATTGCACCAAAACTTTGCAAAAAGTGAACAGTGTTTAAAAGATTACGTTAAATACTTTGCTATTTTAAGTTTATAGCAATTTCTGGTAGCCCATACTGTCCATCAAAAAAGTCTGTACCGCAATGGTGTCGCTCTTAACATCATAATATTAGTAGATTTTCTGTTGTTCTGTATTTTAAGTTTTTCTCAACACGTTCGGCTAAAATACATGCCAGGTCACAGATGCATGTTTGTTATAGCATTTAAAATTCAATCGTTTGTAAAAATTTGGTTCGAAACGCCGCAGTTGTTTCTCTTTTCACAGCGTAAAATGGCACAAATCAGTATGAAATCGGAGCAAATCAGCTCTCTTTTTTACAATTTACTTAGTTAACTGTGCAAAAGTCTACATTTATAGATCAGATGAAATGTATAGTAAACGCACAAAGCTTAGATGGAAAAAAAAGCACTGTATTGTCATGTTAACAGATTTCACTGTTTCCTCCACCTTGATAGAAACAAGACGGGAACAATTTGTGCTCAAAATTGGCATAACAGACTGCAATAAAGGTTAAGCGAATGTTTATCAAAAGCTTGGAAGTGCTTTCACTTTTAACTCTGTAACTGATTAACCCCTATAACTGCCCTTTATCATGACTAGTTAGAAGATCCTGTAGTGATTGAAGTATTCTATGGCTTGTTAACAACAATTAGTGAAGTAATTATAGCCTACAGTTACTGCAATAAACGTTCCTTCTAGAAAGGACTGTCATTCATTGTTAACATGTAAATACAAAAAGCATGGCGGTAAAAGAGACACACTTGATCTTCTTGAGCTCAAAATGACAGAGTTACCAACAATATAAACAAGTAAAAACTGTCATCATAATTCAAATGACATTTGAGATAAACTTATTTATGCCGCCAGTAGCTATCAGTAAAGCCGTTACATTATATTTCTTATGCAGGGTTGGTTTTGTATTCTGAAAGATTGTTTTAGTGTTTCCTTTTAATGTTACATTTTTACAGTGAAAAAATACTTGCAATATGTCCTGCAGGTGATGTAGTACATGTGATCAGAGCAAATTTTCCAAACATCAACTTTTCAGGATATTAAATAAGAATACAAATAAAATAAAAAAATAAATTCAGCAAAGTATAATTCACAAGCCTTCGATTTAACGTTTATTCTGTAAACTGTTGATGATCCACATACTGTACACTGCATTGTTTATTAAATAACAATAATTAGGCTATTACAAATAGTTAAATGCCACGCTACAATTTTATTTAGCCTATTTATTTATTTATTTATTTATTTTGTCTGAGCAGACGTGTCATGAATTTCTATAGACTAGAGCGCAAGTCTTTGAGAAGTCTGTACTTTTAATTAGACGTGCACGGTCTTGTGTTTGGCTGTGTGCACTAAGGTTACTTGCTATGGAAAGAAAACAGAAGGGCACATTTACATTGCTTTGGGTATTCTTAGGGGCTGAAATAAATTAGTGGATAATAACTTAAAACCCGACGAAGGATGGAAGCTGTGTGAAGCCATTCATTCAGAAACGAAAGACAAAAGACCCCTCACATTGTTAAGCACCACATCTTGTCTATTGGGGTTCTTTGAGTTGCAAAGCATGTTATTTAGCCTCCAGGAAAAGCAACAAATCTGTACAAGAACGAAGACTTGTGAACACTGCTTTTAATACAAATTTATCAGCGAATAAATATATGTGTATAAAATATATATATATAAGTGAAATATTCCTCATCTGTCACAGATAATTCATATATTTAAAATAATCCAAACGTATTTTAACTTGTTCTTTGTTCGGTTCAATGCAGAGTGGAATCGTTTAGGCTTCTGGAAACGAGGCTTCTTGAGCAAACGAATATATTTAACCCATAAGTGAGCTAAATATGACAATATCACTAAAGACAAAAACAACAACAACCAAAAACAAACATTCTTTTGAATAAAGTTATCCATTAGGATGCGGGCTAAGGTCAGGTTAGAATATTTCTAAACAGCAAAGGGACAAGACGTATCTGCAATGTCGTGAAGTGAGAACAATTTTGTTAACTAAATATTTGTGGACATTGCATATCCTGCGTCTAGTTCTACCTTGTTGAACCCCGACTATTGTGTTAAGACCTAGTTAGAACGGCATAATAAACGGCCAAATCATGTTCATGTTATGTAAATCTAGTTTTTTCCACAGTTTATTTGGAGAGTTTTTTAGGAGTTAGTTTAGTTTAGGAGTGTGATTTAATTTGATTAAAAAAGTAGTTAAACAAGCATGTTTAAACAAATTCGTATTATTTTGTATTATTTTGATTACTTCGCTTTGTGTAAATACATTTCTACGTAGAATCATAATGCTAGACAACACTGATCAACAAGACAACTCAAAAAGCCACACGAGTCGCGTGGGTGGCATGGAATTTCCCGCCAGAGAAAATTAGTATGAAACCTGCAATTTGTTGGTGTCAGCGCTCGGTGAGCTTGCTGCACCATATGCTACACTGCGACTTGCTATTGAAACCCTGGTTTCACGGTTCATCCTCCGGTTCCCGCGGCAAAGGTCTCAATGAGCGAACAAAGTGCCAATTTACCCCTCTAATAAGCATATCGTCATGGTGACTATCCCACTCGATCGTCTTCAATAAACTACTTTTGCAAACTGCACCATTTGTGGCTGCATGTAAAAGCAAGATTTCGACATCATATCGCCACTTTTGGCACGTGTTTATTTTTTATTTTTATTTTTTAAAGATTGATCAGCTTCAATACTCGCGCACAACTGTTATAAAACATACAAACTTAAATACCTTATAGTAAACTGAGTTATTGTTATATTGTGTAATGTATTAAATGTATATTATGTTTATGTATATATTATCATAGCCAAGAAAATGGATTGGTTCAGGGGATATTAAAGTTTCTTAATGGAACCATAGATGCCAATATTGAAGCACAATACACACACAAGATCATCTTTTGAAAAACGTGAGCATGTTTACCAGAATCAGAAACCGAAAAGTGTAAGCTTTCTCGCTCGTTTTATTTTATTTTATTTTATATTATTTTATTTTTTGTCAGTTTGGACGTAGGCTATCTAAAAAAAGAATTCTCACATATGTTCCCTTCAAATAGCAGAGCGAGGAGAATCAGAGGAACGCCTCCTCGAGTGCCCTATCCGCCTGATTTTCCACACTTTTCCCATCAATAGAGTGGGTCCTTGAGAAAGTCTTTGACTTAGCGTTAGGCTGTGAGCAACATGCATTCAATGTAGGGCATAGTCTTTTACTACACTTTATACTTGCACTTTTTTATAACTTACTCAACATTTAAGCTATGCATAATAATAAAGTTAATCATTTAATATAGCATATGTCGTATAGTTTAACGTGTGCCTTTATCTCCCCGGACAGGTCTACAAAAGTGTGCATATTTTGGAGAAAACAGAATTCCATTTGAAAATTATGATAGACTTGTCTGTGAAATATAGACTAGGCTATACGAATTATTTCGTGCAATTATAGAAAATAAGAAAGATTGTGAAGTTGACTTAAAACGCAGGACACGCGACATAAATGGTATTAATAATAATTGGTAATAAATATGGTTACAATACTCTTCTTCTTCTTCTTTCTAAATGTAATTGAATATTAAAGTATAGTCTAATATTAAATATAACCCTACATTTTTCGAAATAAAATATACTGTAGGCATACTGATTTGCTTGTGCTTAGCCTATTGATTATGTTGCTACAGGAAATCACTTTAGCAAGTAGGGTTAAATCTCAGTATAAATTGCGTGTAATGCGCCGAATAATTGTTTCAAAACGCTGTAGGGCTGTCCAGCAAAGTAGCGCGAAATCGGTATGAAATTGGAGCACAGAAGTTAGGTACATGGTGGATGGCTTCACTCCTTTGTGCTTTGTCGATTTTGTTTATCACGCTGTTTTCACGCTTAAATTTAACATGTTGCACCACATTAGCCCTTTAATTTAGCCACCACATTCACAGTTAGGTCCTAAATCGATGCCAGACACACACAATTCAAATATATATATATAAAATATATATATAAAAAAAAAAAAAAGAAAAAAAAAAGAATAATATATAAGCAGGTGTAGACATGTGGGTGTGGTACTATATATCTGTATAAATATATGGACACTCTATATGCACCTTAAATTTGAATATTTAGCCTACATTACACTTTTTAGTCATGTTTAATATTTCTTTATATCTTTCTTTACTCTATTTTAAAAATATGAAGTAGGCGTAGGCCTACTGAACGAATGTAGCTTAAATGCAAAAGATAACGACCTGTCTTCGGAATTCTGAATGTCAGGGAACGGGTCAACCAAGAGCGAAACAAATCGGAGAACCGCCTTTACTATTCAGAGATAAAAAAAAAAAAAAAAAAACCTTAATGAAACGATTGGCTTCCTGCAACGTTAAACAAAACACCCAACTTGATAGCAACTATATTTAACAACTACTATGCTGCAACGGGCAATTTGACATATTTAATTTGTATCACTGTAAAATGCCACGCGTCCGTCCTGTTTGTATTGGGCTAATCAAACATGTTCTATAATGAATTTCTATAGGCTGCAAGTTATTCAAAAGGGTTTGGTTCAGGTGCACAATGCCATGTGTTTGGTTGTGTGGACTGAGATCTTGGTCTCAAAGGAAAAGAGAGGGACATTAACATTGCTTTAGGTTTTCTCAAGGGCTGAAATGAACTAGTGGAAAGTAACTTTAAAACTCCATGAAGGATGAACCCTTTGTAAAGCATTTCAATGAGAAACACAAGAGCTTAACAAAAGACGAGCCTCCTCATTGTGAAGCACTAAATCCTGTCTATGGATGTGCATTGAATTGCAAAACATCTGCCATTTACTGGTCAGAACTTGCGACTCATTTGTATAAGTATAAACGACTTGTGTACACTGCTTTTTTGAACGCAAAATAAGACAAGGAATCAAACGTGGTTTCATGCCATTACATAGCCTACATGGACATAACGTGTCCATGTTTCTCTGTGTTGTTATCTTTAATTTCAAATATGAAACTCTCTCTTTTGGAGGATACACAAAAAACCTTCTTTCTCCAATAGCTACTGCTCTATTTTCGTCTCGATATTTTTATTAGACAAAAAATATGTAAAATCACGTCAGGTGGCTATAAATTAAGGGGTCCACAAATGTCTTAAGGGAACTGTATTTTAATGTATACAACAAATCAAAACACTTTTCAAAATGCCCTATTAGCGGCCGTACTGCGTCAGCATATTGTTATGGTTATGCTTCTGTGTTGTAGCCTAATTAGGTTTCCCAGAGAACTTTCTTTATAGCTCCAAAATGTGGGAAATCGGCACCAACTTTTCTGAAAAGGTGGGGGCGGCCCGTCAATTTTCCTCGCTTCGTATTTTTGGCGCACAAAATATGCCTTCTGTTATATGAATGAATGGGTTCGCTGATGCAAAAAAAAAAAAAAAAACATGGAGAGAGAGAGAGAGAGAGAGAGAGAGAGAGAGAGAGAGAGAGAGAGAGAGAGAGAGAGTTGTGATTTGGATGAGCTTGAGTTTTTATATATATATATTCATTTATTGGTGTATATATATATATATATATATATATATACATATATATATATATATATATATATATATATATATATATATATATATATATATATATATACACCAACACACAAATGAATAGATAACACTTTTGACCTGCTGCTATTGCAGAGAGTAAGTCAAGTCACCTTTATTTATATAGCACTTTAAACAAAATTCATTGCGTCAAAGCAACTGAACAACATTCATTAGGAAAACAGTGTGTCAATAATGCAAAATGACAATTAAAGGCAGTTCATCATTGAATTCAGTGAGGTCATCTCTGTTCAGTTTAAATAGTGTCTGTGCATTTATTTGCAATCAAGTCAACGATATCGCTGTAGATGAAGTGACCGCAACTAAGCAAGCCAGAGGCGACAGCGGCAAGGAACCGAAACTCCATCGGTGACAGAATGGAGAAAAAAACCTTGGGAGAAACCAGGCTCAGTTGGTGGGCCAGTTCTCCTCTGACCAGACGAAACCAGAAGTTCAATTCCAGGCTGCAGCAAAGTCAGATTGTACAGAAGAATCATCTGTTTCCTGTGGTCTTGTCCTGGTCGTCATCTGAGACAAGGTCTTTACAGGGGATCTGTATCTGGGGCTCTAGTTGTCCTGGTCTCCGCTGTCTTTCAGGGATGTAGAGGTCCTTTCTAGGTGCTGATCCACCATCTGGTCTGGATACGTACGGGATCCGGGTGACTGCAGTGACCCTCTGATCTGGATACAGACTGGATCTGGTGGCTACGGTGACCTGGGAATGAGAGGTCCACGATGGTGGAATAAAAAGCATCAATTGTAATTGTATGAAATGCGAGGTTTGCTTCAGCATCTTGTAAGCAGAGGTGGAAAGTCCAACGGTCAGAAAGTAAAAGTCCTGCCATATGTTTATTCCACCCCTGAAGCATCAGCCAACTGATTTCACCAGCTGATTGTGAGGTCAGTGCTGTACAGTGAGTTGCTATTAACTGTTTTTATATGATGAGTTAGTTATCATGAGCTGGCCTGATTACATCCAAAATATGTTTAGGTTTTGCATAATCAGTCTTGTTAAACTACAGCATGTGTTGCTCTAATAGTTATAAATTCATTATAAATCTATGCTAGGCATATAACTATTTTGAATCCTTAATTTAGACACACACAGACATCACATTTTTATTTTTTCTCCCAATATTACAGCATTACGGTGGCATTTGTTTAATATGACTTTTTTAGATGGGCATTTCAGTAATAGCTGAATATCAGTCAAATGATGATCGTTCAAATGAGTTATAAGCTGAAATTACAAGCTCATCTGCTACTTTAAGGTTTGATTCAGCAGCACATAAATGTTTGCTCTGAAACAATACTGCAACTGATTAAAAGTAAACTACCAAAAGGCTCAAGAGCGCAATTTAAGCAAACACTGACCACAATTATGGTGGCAAAGTGTTGTTGGTGTTTTTACTTATTTATTTATTTTAGTTGACTTCATCCAAGGCTGTGGCTGTGGCAAAAGAGAATAAGAGCGGCTATAAGAGAATGCCACCTGTAGAAGAGATGCTGGCTAGCTATCTCTCTGTGGGGGAGACGTCTACACCTCTTCAGGATACATCTCACTTGAATGAGTGTATCAGTGTATCTGGCTGATCTGCTGAAAGACCTGGATAAAGGCAAGGGCCTTTCCCCTGATCAGGTAGCTGAGCTGTTCTGCACCACCGATCTCTCTCTCTCTCTCTCTCTCTCTCTCTCTCTCTCTCTCTCTCTCTCTCTTCTTTCTCTCTCTCTCTCTCTCTCTCTCTCTCTCTCTCTCTTTCTCTCTCTGTGCATGCTGGGAGATTGGGGAATCACTGGTCAGAGGAGCGTTTCTGGGGGTAGTTTCCTTACTATTCTTGTTTCTGTCCTTTTTCTTCTCTTTTTTTGTATCTAAATGTTTATGTAGGTTATAGTTATAGTGTTAAAATAATTGTTTTAGATTTTTTTGTAATAATCGCCTGGTAGGATTTTTTTTTTATTTTTTTTTTAATTTTTTGTGCCTCGTGGCGGAGGACTGGTATGGAGGTTTCCTCTCTGACACTCCGCCATGGAGTCAGGTGTATGCCTGACCTGCTACGCTCGAGGATGTGCTTGTGGCGATTGGAGAACAAATAGGATTTTAAAATATTGTATCTGCATCCAAAATGAACAAGGCCATGGTGGTTTTTCTGAAGGATCAAAGTTTTGTTAGTAAACTCATCGTGAGCAGCGTTTGGGTAAGTGGAGCATTTTGTTATTGTTTCTCCGTTGGTATCACAGTCGGCAATTGTCTACCATATATACCCAAAGCATGCATTGAAAATGAATTGCAGAGGTTTGGGAAAATAGTAAGTGGAATGACATTAATTTCACTCAGGTGTAAAAATGAAGCCCTTAAACACGTGTTGTCCTTTAGGCGGAAGCTGTTTATGGTTTTAGAATCACCGACGCTAGATATCTCATTTCGGGTTAAACATAAAGATAAATCATGTATGATCTACGTGAGTACCAATCATTTGAAATGCTTTGTGTGCGGTAATTTTGGGCATAAAAAAATGGAATGCCCGCATCAAACACAAACAGAAGAAAATATCAACAAAACAAATGAAGGTGAACATACGGTCAATGATGAAGCAGAGAATGCAGTGGAAACTTAAGAAATAGAGTTAGAAAATGGAACTGACAAGGAGAAGAATGCAAATAATAAATGAAGTATGCACAAACAAAGTGTCTACTGAAGATGTAGGTCAGAAGGAATCAAATGAAAATAAATTAGGGAAACAATGATGGAGAAAAAAAGATGAATTGTGAAGAGGCAGGAACAAGTGATGTGAAAAAATCTCATGTTGAGAGTCCTGATAATATTGATGTAGACACTTTTGAGAATAAAATCGATAATATATCTCTGTCTCAGCTCTCTGAAAGCACTGATGTGACTGAAGAGATGGCTGATGATGATTGTCTTTCTGAAATGTCAGATATTCCCTCCAATTATTATGAAGATCAGTTACTGTATACTGTAAAAGTGATTAACGATTTCCTTGATGTAACCTTTGGAAGAAAAGTAGAAGTTAAAGAATTTTTTCCTGATGTGAAAAAGTTTTTGGCTTCAGTGATGAGGATACAAAAGACTGTCAGTTACGAAGAGTTAAGTAGAAGGAAAAGATTCCACTTGAAAAAAAAATGATAACAAACTTGAGAAAAGAAAAAGTTCTTGAAAACTCCTTATAGGTTATTTATGAAGAATTCACAAGGGGTGAACTATAGTTTCCTTTTTGTCTTGTCCTCTTTAATTCTCCTTTTTCTGTCATCTTCTTTTACGGAGAGCTTTAGAATAGGTTCCATTAACATTAATGGGGGTAGAGATAGCAGGAAAAGAGCAAGTTTAAATGAATACATACAAAATAAGAGTATTGATGTAACATTTGTACAGGAGACACATAGTGATGTAAAGAATGAATATTAAATAATATAGAATTCTCTGGTGTTTATCTTTCAGAATTCTCCACATTAGATGCTCAATGCCTGTGTAATGTGGTTTTAAAAATGAAAGCTACCACCCCATATGTTGATCCCATACCATCTAGGTTGTTTCAGTCATGCTTTTCTTAATTGTGTACGACTGTTTTGAGTATTATAAATGACTCTCAGCACTTAAAATTGCCGCTGTAACCCCTGTTCCAAAAACAAATAGCCTTGACTTTGAGAATCTAACAAATTTTCGTCCCATCTCTAATCTCCCTTTTATGGCTAAAATCTTAGAATGTATTGTTACATCACAACTGCTCTCTCATCTTTCTGTAAATAACCTCTATGAACCTCTACAATCTGGCTTCCGTAAAATGCATAGCACCGAGACAGCATTAGTTAAAGTCACAAATGACTTATTGATGGCTTCCGATTCAGGATGCTTATCAATATTGATTTTGCTTGACCTCAGTGCCGCTTTTGACACTATTGATCATTGTACCTTACTTTCTCGCTTAAAGTTTGTCTTTGGTGTATCGGACTCTGCTCTGAGTTGGTCTTATCTCTCAGATCGAAAACAATTCGTTGTGCTGGGTGGCTGCAGATCTGAGGTTGGCGTGATAAAATATGGTGTACCTCCGGGTTCAGTTCTAGGTCCTTTACTTTTTAGTCTTTATATTTTTCCTCTTGGCCAACTTTTGAGGTCTCTTAGTCTTGATTTTAATTTTTATGCTGATGACACCCAGATATATATTCACTCAAAATCTGATGTAAATGTGGCTGCTTCACATCTTTCTAACTGTATCACATTTATCAAAAATTGGATGTCTGTTAATTTTCTATGTCTAAATAGTGATAAGACAGAAGTGTTGCTTATCGGTTCGCCTCACCAGTTACGCGGAGTGAAATCCGTAGCCTTGCATGTGGATGGCTCTGTTATAAAGTTTCAATCTAAATTAAAAAACCTGGGTGTAATTTTCGATTCTAATTTAACATTTGATCTTCATGTACGTAATACTGTTAAAGTTTCTTTTTTTCATCTCAGAAATATATCGAGATTACGGTCCATGCTGCCTTTTTCTGTAGCTGAAAAATTAATCAATACTCTGGTTTTCTCTAGAATTGATTATTGCAATGCCTTGTTAGCAGGAGCATCAAAAAGTATTTTGAACAGACTTCAGTGGGTACAAAACTCTGCTGCACGTATTCTGACTAGAACAAGACATAAAGATCATATAAAACCTATTTTAGAGACCTTATATTGGCTACCTTTCAAATTTCGTGTTGATTTTAAGATTCTTATGTTGACCCCCGACACGTAATCTTCGCTCGGCTGATGCTGGTCTTTTAGTTGTTCCTGTAACGCACCTAAAAATGATGGGTGATAGGGCATTCTCTTCAGTTGCCCCAAAGTTATGGAATTCTCTGCCTTCCGAAATTTGAAATGCACCATCCTTGAAAATTTTTAAATCTTTACTTAAAAACTATTATTTTAAGAAAGCATTTGGGTGAAAGATGATTTTTGTGATTGCTTATGTGATGTATTGTATGGGTTTAATATATGTCTTGGATACTTTTTAAATTGTTTTTAGGTTTGTAAAATTGTTTCTAATACTTTCTGTATTGTGTTTATCAAGCCAATTTTATCTATCTTAATTTGGCTTATGTGAGCGCTCTGAGAATTGACCTTTAAAAGCACTATACAAAATAAAGTTATTATTATTATTAAGTGGAATGGAAAATGGGGTGGAGAAGTGATTTATTTATGAGTCATGGTACAAATGTTAGTGGAGGAGTTGCTATTTTGTTTTCAAAGATGATTAATATAACCACTGTGTCTGTGAATGAAATAGAAAGAGGTAGAATTTTGTCTGTTCAAACAATTATAAATGGGTCTACTTTTGTTTTTATTCATATTTATGCACCAAATACTGGTGCAGAGAGGATACAAACTTTTAAAAAGTCACACGAGTTTTTAAAACAAAATTGTAATGAAAATGTATGGTTGATTTTGGGGGGTGATTGGAATTGTGCAATCAATTTTACTTTAAATAGAAATGGAGGAGAACCTCATCCCTCTTCTGCCAAATTTTTACATAATGTTATTAGTAATTCTAATTTAATTGATGTATGGAGACTATAATACCCTACAGTTAAACAGTATACATGGGTAAAGGTTTCTCATGATCATATTCGTACTGCTAGATTAGACAGATTTTATATCAATAAAGATAAAACTAATAGAATTTTAAAATCTACTATTTGTCTAAATGGGTTCTCTGATCATCATTTATGTATAATTGAAATAAATGTAAGGAAGTCACAAAGTCATAGCTATTATTGGCATTTTAACGTGATATTGTTACACAATGTGCTTTTTTGTGAAAAAGTTAATGTATTTTGGAGTGAGTGGAAAAAAACGAAAAACTAATTATGATTATAATTATGAAAAGCACAAATTAGAATATTTTGTCAAAATTACATATATAATACACATGGTAAGATAAAAAAAACTGTTTTTTAAATAGAACAAGAGACAAAGCAGATTGAAGGAGAGTTAAGTGTTGGAAATTTTGTGACAGGTGGGAAGCTGGAAAAAAAAAAAAAGCTTTAGCCTCATTATTTCATGAAAAAGCAAAGGGTGCTTTAATTAGAGCTCGCTTTGCATTTTTGAGAGAAATGGATGCACCAAGTTCCTTCTTTTTTAATTTAGAGCAGAAAGCAAAAGAAAAAAAAACAATGATGTTGCATTTGAAAGATGGTAAATGGGAATGTGATTTCAGATCTTAAAGAAATGAGAAAAATTGCTTCGGAATTCCATATGGATTTATTTGGAGAAGGACAATGTGACATTGATTGCATTGAGGAGTTACATAAAGATTTACTGAAATTTGTACTTTAGTTTTCCAAAATGTGAAATGAGTGCAATAGGCATATAATTTCCTGGGCCGCTTGAGTCTTTGCCTGGCTTAGAAAATGGAAGGATTCTTGCCCATTTCCACAATTTTCTAAACATAGCATAAAACAGGTTGTCAGTCCCTGGTGCAGAGTATGCAGTATTACTCAATGCCCTTTTAAGTTAGGACATATTAATTTCAGAATCCATAATAGACATATTTGACTCTTTGGTATTTAAGATATTCCTATTTATTTTCAGTACCTCTTCTTTCCTCTTCTTATACTGCTCCTCCAGGTGGCTACCCTTGTGTAGGTCTGCAAAAGCTCTAGCAAGCATATTGGCTTTTTCCATATCTGAGATTGCATGGGTGCCATCTTTAATTAAGACCGAAACCTGTCATCATCTTCTTAATCATCATCCATACTTTATTTAAAGTGGTCTCTTTTCCTATTGTTGAGCAAAACTGTCTCCACGAATCTTTCTTAGTCTCTTTAATGACCTTCCTGACTAATGCCTTCTTCCTTTGGTAAGATTGTGCATTATTAATGTTCTATGCAGATTCTTAAAAGCTCTATTCCTGTCCTTGATAGCCTCAGAACACTTATCATTTCACCATGGAACGTTGGTTTGCTACTTTTGGTTTTGACTAACAGGTATGCTTTGGCTGACAGCAACCAGTATAAAAGAACTGACACTGATATTCATTTCATCAACTGTCTGATCATTATTAATTTATATACTTTCCCCATTCCCACAGTTTTCTTCAAATTTCTCCCAATCTGTTTTTTTTTTTAAATTCCATCTTTGGGGCACATAACTCTGTTAAATCTTAAATTCAATATCAACTGTACATTTAATTGGGAAGTGATCACTACCCATGCTTGAGCTTTGATCTATTTCCCATTTACATCTACTGGCAATTTTAGTACCATAACCATTATTTATACACACTAATATTTTATCATTCATCATTTCTTCCACTGCCTCACTATTCAAATCTGTCTGTTTACTAACCCATAAACTGTTGTGAGCATTTAAAAATCCCCACACCAAATCTCTCTGTGGCTTCTCTTAGCTTTTCAATATCTCACTATTTAATGCTTTACATGGATTATAATAGTTAATGATAGTGAAATTACCACTACCTTTATTAAATATTTCAGTTACCACACATTCATGATCCTTGACATCAATAAACTAATGCCATTATATCCTTTCAATACAAAATCAAGGTGTGGTTTTAACCATGTTTCTTGGATGCATATGACCTCAGGTTTTTTCTTTAAGATTGTGTATATTGCTCTCAAATTATTGACCATTTGCAATTATACTTCTGGCATTCCATTGAAGAATGAAAAGTACCATAAGGCTTTTAATCACTATTTTGACCCTAATATTTACAATTCAGTATCTCTTGAATTTTACTAGCTTGTGACCTAAATCATAAAGTCATTTTCAATATCCACAATTGCTTTTATCTTATTACTTCCCTGAGGAAGTTCAGTGCAGTTTACTGATCACTACGCAAATGAAGACAATAAAGTCATTTTTCTTGACCAACAATATTTCTTTTGAAATTTTCTTTTTGAATTCACAGTACTCTGACTGTTGAGAATTAAGTCTAGGCCTACTGACCTGTTGAAATCTTTTGTTAGGATAGCTCCTGTGGTTTACTCTGCTTATTGGGTTGCTATCATTTGTTTCCTGGGATTGCTCTGGTGTATGGGGGGGGCAATTAGGCTATTACCTTTCTTTTCCAATTCAATTTTCTTAAGCGCCTCAGCACAGGAAACTTTATAAATAATTTTGATGAAGAATAATTTGAAGAAGAATTCTGTTGAATAGTTCTTTCTTGAAGCCTAATAAAATAGACAGGTTTTATATTTTATCTTTACCTTTTGTCAATCGCTTTGCTTCAACTAAATCATAATCTTTTAAACTTTCTATTATCTCCTCTGTTGAAACTGAAGTTAGGATTCCAGATATTACTCCTCTGACCTTAGATTCTGCGTCTGGAATATGTGACGTTACCTTGAGGTTGTTGAGTGTGGTTTTCTTGAAAATATAACTTTGTTGTTCTTTGGAATTTGCAAAGATCAGTATCCTTCCATGCCCCATGAAACATGCATGATTAATCTTGCCTATTTCCTTCTCTATTGCTTTCGTGATATGTATTGGATATAGATCTGGCCCTCCCTTTTGATCAAACACCAAAATAACTTTTTAAACATCAACCTGAGGCCTCAAAGCCCTGTTACCATCTGTTTTGGCCTTTTAATAACTCATTCCAAAACATTTTACCTTCAAGCATATTATCTAGGCTTAATGATGTAAAAGTTCCACCAGATGTCTCAGCCATTGTCCAATTTATATTCACTGTGAGTAGTTTATTTGATTTTACCGTCCCTCTGATTCATAATCTTTTTTCACAAACCACTAGCCAGCAAGCCTTGCTGACTCCTCTCTCTCTTTTGCTCTCTCTCTCTCTCTCTGTGTGCTACCCAGCAGGACGCCTCCACAGATGGTGGATCGGCACCTAGAAAGGACCTCTACATCCCTGAAAGACAGCGGAGACCAGGACAACTAGAGTCAGATACCAGATACAGATCCCCTCTTCAACTCAGAGTCCTGTCATCTTCAAAAATACTCAGATGACTCTGCAGTTGTTGGGTATATTAACGGTGGAGATGAGACTGGGTACAGAGATTTGGTTTATCGCTTTGTGTCGTGGTGTGGGATAAACCACCTTCTCTTAAACGTGACTAAGACAAAAGAGATGGTGGTGGACTTTAGAAGGACCAGGAAAACAACATTAAAACCCATTTACCTGCATGGAGAGGAGGTGGAGGTGGTTGATCATTTTAAATATTTGGGTGTGTACCTCGATAACAGACTGGATTGGAAACGCAACTCTGAGGCCATCTTCAAGAAGGGCCAGAGCAGACTCTATTTCTTGAGGAAGCTCAAGTCTTTTAATGTATGCAACAAGATGTTGTATATGTTTTATCAGTCTGTCGTCGAAAGTGCAATATTCTTTGCAGTCATCTGCTGGGGCAGCTGCATCAGAGGCAGTGACAGTAAGAGACTAAATAAACTAATAAAGAAGGCTGGCTCTGTGCTGGGGTTTGCTCTGGAACCTATGGAGTTGGTTGTGGAGGAAAAGACTACCCACTGCAATAACAATATATAACAGATCTTCTCTGGGTAGATAAGAGATTATGGACATTAATGACAGAATAGAGAATAACACATGAATATATGGTATATGATATTTAAACTGCACATCTTGTGTAACTATTTTATTTTATTTATTTATTATTATTCTTAAGGATTTTTATACAGTATAGGTCAATGTATGTTATATGTAATATGTCTGGTATGTATTGTAATTTGCTGCTGTGACATCACAATTTCCCCTTGGGGATTATTAAAGTCTTTCTATTCTATTCTATTCTATTCTAAAAACCTTGTCTCAGATGACCACCAGGACAAGACCACAGGAAACAGATGGATCTTCTGCACAATCTGACTTTGCTGCAGCCTGGAATTGAACTGCTGGTTTCATCTGGTTAGAGGAGAACTGGCCCCCCAACTGAGCCTGGTTTCTTCCAAGGTTTTTTTCTCCATTCTGTCACCGATGGAGTTTCGGTTCCTTGCCGCTGTCGCCTCTGGCTTGCTTAGTTGGGGTCACTTCATCTACAGCGATATCGTTGACTTGATTGCAAATAAATGCACAGACACTATTTAAACTGAACAGAGATGACATCACTGAATTCAATGATAAACTGCCTTTAACTATCATTTTGCATTATTGACACACTATTTTCCTAATGAATGTTGCTAGTTGCTTTGACGCAATGTATTTTGTTTAAAGAGCTATATAAATAAAGGTGACTTAACTTGACTTGACCGTGGACAGGTCTATGGTGGTAACGGAGAGACATCTGTGGGTGAACCTGGCAAATATCGGGAATAAAGAAAAGGGGGTTTCTTCTCAATGCTCCGGTTTCACCTTCTGAACTTTTTGGCACCTCCGTTAAGATGGTAGTCGAGAAGTTCAGGGAAGCGAAGGCTTGCTCAGCTGCCTTCTAATCCTTCATTCCATGAAGGTCAAGATCTGAGCCCGAACTACATAGGAGTCCTGGTCTGTTTCGGTCTGATAATCAGAGACGGGTAGAGAATGCTAGTGTCATGACTCGCGGCCTATGGGATTATGTCACGGACAGCAGGAGCAACTCCCATGGAAATGGTTGAGTTGGTACTTAGTGCTCGACACAATTCTGGCCTTCACTCCCCTCAGCATGGTGGCATGGGTATATTGTTCCCTATAGCGACCCCTAGAGGACTCAGTTCGAAGTTCCCTTGAAAGGTGTATCATTATGAATTTAACTAGTTCTTTGGGGTGAAGTTGTGGTTTTTTGATGAGAGGCTTAATATGTATCCTCGGATACCTATCTAAACAGGGCGTTGCTACTAGGGATCCGTTGAGACTGTTTCTTCAGCAAGCTTATGCAAGAGCAAGCAGTAGCCCCTGTGTGACAGACAAGACAGTATAAAATGCTAGGCTCTTTACAGTATCCTTTTTAAAGGAATCTTTCTTGATTCCAAACTTGGGCTCTACCCTGGGTTGAGGCCCTAACAGGTAAATTGGGTATGTAGCCTAGGCCTTTGGCTTATGGGATTATGTCACGGACAGCAGGGGCAACTCCCATGGTAATGGTTGAGTTGGTACTTAGTGCTTGACATGATTCTGGCTTGCACTCCCCTCAGCATGGTGGCATTTGTATATTGTTACCCATAGCGACCCCTAGAGGATGCAGTTCGAAGTTCCCTTGAAAGGTATATCCTTATGAATTCAAGCACTATATCGAACAGAAGATAAGTATATTTCTCATTTTTAATTAAATGGGATGTAAAAAAAAATGGAAATTATAAAATATTTAAGGCACAGTTGTTGCATGCCAACCTAGCCCGTTATCATTTGCTCATGAAAAAAATTATTTAGAATTTTTTTAATATTTGGTTTGGAGTGGAATAGTGTGGGCAGAAACATAAATTGGTGCCTATGCTTACTGTTGTTCTGTTTCCTCTTTTCCTCCTCTTTTTATCGCTTCAGGCTGCCTTACAGATTTTTTCTCTTCTTTATGTTTAACGTGCATGTTTATGTGTGTGAGGACTTTTTCAGTTCATTCCTAAATTGCGCAAGCTCAACCTCCATATGAAATGTATTTAACAGGCAGGGATCCAGCTTAATGGTCTGCTTCAGATCATGCATTTTCTAATCAACAGTACCATAAATTTGAACGCTTTACCTGTTTAAAAAAGGTGACAAAGGCAGCAAAAACGTTAACGATATTTTTAACATTCCTGTTAGTTTAAATTGTCGGCCATCTGGGGCTCCCTTAAAATGCGTGGCCCCAGGCATTTACTGCCTTGCTTGCCACATTGCTATGCCTCTGAGTACCAGTTCTAAATATCCCATTTCCAAATAATTCTGAACACTTTAATTTAATGTTCAGGTGTGTTTGGTTAGCATTCAAGCTAAGTAGCAGTGTTGTGCCAGTTCATACTTAAAAAGAACTAGCTCAAAATTCAGTTCACACAGATGATAATGAACTAGTTCATGTTCATAGTTCTTTTTTTTTTAAATGAACTAAGTTCCCATATCTAAAAACGAATTAGTTCACGTTCAAAATCATGTCTGACCCGCTCCATGTCTCATATTGCGCATCCTATCTTACTCGGTCGTGCTGTTCACTTTTCATAAATCAACATAAATGGAAAAAAAAATAACATTATAATATTTTAACAAATATGAAACGCGCTTTTTTTAATGGCTACAACAGTGTAGTATGCCTACATAGCCTACTCTCTATTTGTACAAATTTCTGCACATTAATTTAATTCTGAATTTTGCACACATAAGCTGAAAGGCATTTGTTCAAATCAAGTTCACGGATAATTGTGAGTGCATTTATTAGCCTAATCATTATGATATTAAAATCCTAACAAATAGGCTATGCTATGTACAAAAAGTCAGATGAGCCCATAATATGAACGGTTAAGCATTTTCCTCCCATAGAAAACCATTATAAGAACGCTTAATGTGGCTTAATGCAGATTAGAATGTCCCCTTATTATGTCGAAATAACGAGATATCGATACTAGGCTCTGTATCCACCGTGGTCTCCTTTTTGATCAGCGGAAACGATTTTTGCTTGTTTGGGATCTGACTGTCAAGCGTATTTGAAAAAGTTAAGCAAACTTTCCTGTCTTTTTGACATTTTTCCCCTGCGTGAAACGATCGAGGCTAACAGCAATCTCAACTAGAACAACAAGCGTGCAAGTCATGTGTCACAAACATTGAACACTACACAAACAGTAATTTTTTTTTTTCATTTAGGCAATTAATTTTAGTGACACAGGAGGTGCCGGATCCAATGTCGGAGGTGACGGAACATGTTCCGGCTCAAATTAAGCCCTGGTAAAACCTGACGTTTCAAATGAGCGTGAACGTGAATTGCGCGTGCTGTTCATTCCTGCCAGAGTGAGCGCCGCTCTCGTTCACGTTCATTGTATGAAAAGTGATTCGTTCAGTTCAGCGTTAGTCGAAAATATGAACGCGTTCAGTGAACGTCGTTCATTGAACGCGTTCATGCACAACACTGCTAAGTAGACATGTACTGGGTTAGGTTCCTTAATAATAATAATCTGCAACATTCAGTTCTCACTGAATATTTCATATGATCTGGCATTTTCTATACAATAGAAGAACATTGTACATTAAAGTACAAATCTCCATTGGTCTGTTAATCTGTGGTTAAAAATATGAAATATGAATCTTCATCAACAGTATCTATATACTTGGTAAATCACTGTTAACAGAATGTTAAAATTATCTTATTTTGTCTTTCACAGAAGAAAAAATTGCATGTTTGTAACAAAATGAGAATGAAAATAATAATAATCATGACAGTCTGAACAGAGGGGCTGTTTTAATCACCATTTAGGCAATGATTAAGTGAGATGTCCAGCGACACATCGGCGGCAGCTGTCTTGTTACAGTGTATTAAAACATTTTGCATTTTCAGTGTGAATGCTTTTTCTCAGCAATGCTTAAATACAACACCAAGAAATAAAGACATAACAGATACAAATGGGACTTGCAATAAGTGGATCGGAAGAACCAGTCTGGCAATGGATATTAAAGCATTTTATGGAATTTTTTAAAAAGGACAGTTAAAAAGAAGGATGCATGTGTTCATTTAATACTAGCATGCAATTTTCAGATTTATGTATATATAATTATTTACATGGTTTTAAATCAGTACCTTAATCCACACTGAGCCCCAGACACTGGTAACATAACTAATTTACCCCCCTCCTCTCTCTCTCTCTCTCTCTCTCTCACACACACACAAACACACACACACACACACACACACACACACACACACACACACACACAAACACACACACACACACACAAACACACACACACACACACACACACACACACACACACACACACACACACACACACACACTTTCACACACTTTTTGATTCTTTTGAAAGATAACATTCCAAAATAATAATAATAATAATTATTATATTTAATTTGTTAATGATGAAACTTTAAGTAAAAAAAAAAAAAATACAGAAAAGCTGTATGCTTTAGTCCATTGTCCGATATTGATTTGAACTAAACCCATAAATTTATGATCAGGAAATATTCCTGTGTCCTGAGTTATTCCATAACATTTAGTTTTTATATTTATACCACTGTTCAGAACTGTGCAAGCTAACCATATGCTGATTAGCATCTTTGAGCTAGGTACCAATCACATCTATGTTTTTTGGGTGTTTTCCCACAGAGTTGTCACTACAGAAACAGTCAGTATCTATAAACATATCATCATTATTTTGGTAGTGACAAAATGGAACACATAATCCTCACAGTTGGGGTAAATAAACAAAATTTTGGTACACTTAATTTTTTTTCTTTCTGTTTTTGTATTTTAATATGTTTTAGTAGTGTTATAATATGTTAAAATTCTGTAATGTGATGTGGTTGAAATGGGAAACATTAATGACACTACTGAAAATGTACTGTCACTACCGAAACATGGGATGTTTTGTTAGAAATAAAGTGTGCAAAGATGTTTTGATTGTTTTTGGTCCAATGTATAGTCAAACTAATGAATCCTTAACTTTAAAATCATTATGATCAACTTTTTGCCATTTACAAAGAAGAATTGGATTCAAAATAAAATACATTTCACAAATTACACTTGAAATATTGTTAATTTAATAGTTATAGATACACATCTGAAAAAAAGCAAAAAATAAATAGGCTATAGATTTACAATCTATATGTAAGCAAATCTTAATAAGTCAATATAGCCCTTGTAATTTAATTATTATTTATGTGTTTTTGGTAGTGTCAAATTTGGGGAGAGGACAAATATTCCAAAATTTACTGAAATTACAATGCGAATTATCTGCACAATTACTAGAATTTTGTACCTTGGGTATTAAACAATTTGCATATATATATATATATATATAAATATTTTTTTTTTTTTTTTTTTTTTTTTTTTTTTGGGTGGGGGGCTACTAACAATATATATACATTGGTAGTAGGCCCATTTTCTCAGTTCTCCCATGTGCTAAGTCCTACTAATTGTTTGGGTGTAATTCTGAATAGATGTTTGAAAGTATGCAGCAGTGTTCTTTTGCGGTTGGAATATTATAATGTAAGATTTCGGTATGAAATAACTGAAGAGAATTCCACATATACTAGATAGCTGTGTCATTGCATTAACAAGTTGGATATATTTGCTTTTAAGAATGAGGTATGCTGTGAAATAAACAATCCAGCTAACATTGTACAAAAAGAGACCAAAAGTTATTGATTTGGCCTCATTGTAATTTTTTGGCAGATCTCTTCCCATGTAAGAAAATAAGAGGCACAGGAATCCAAGAAACCAATCTATAAGCACAACTATGCTAACAGTTACAGTGTTCCCCATTTCACAGCTGAGTACAGTCAGGTCTTTAAAAGTTGATGAGTCCTTGGAGGGTTTGGGAGTTGAGACAGTCATCCATAGTATACAAGAAATTAAATGAATGACAGAAAAAAATCCAACAAAGAGCCACTGCCCATTGTGCTTTACCCAAAGGCTGTGGATGTTAGGAAACTTGGCAGCCATTTTGAAGACACAAACAATTTGAAAGGAACGGACAGCCATACAGGAGAGAAAAACAGTGAAGAAAAATGCAAATGCAACATTTCTCAGGAGGCAAAATACAGATGAGGGTTTTCCAAAGAAAAAGAACACACTTATTGTAGACATTATCAAACACGTCAACATGAGGAAACACATGCTGCCACCAGCAGACTTTACCACTGGTGTGTTGTAATTGTGAGCAAAAAGGCAAAACATGGCAATAAGGAGAATAATTAGGCATGTGGCAGAAGCCATGACAATAATGGAGAGGATTTCTGTGACCTCAAGATAGACAACAGAACGGTTCTTACATTTCGTACTGCCCTCATCAGACCATTCACTCTCTGCACACAGAGAACAGGTATAGGGGTCCCCTGAAAAGTAAAATATTATGATAATGTAATTCAGCCAAAATCAGACATTTGGGATCATGAAATTTAAACAGTACAAAAGATTTAACAGATTATCTAATGGGAGAGAGCACAAAAGAATACAATGGGGTAAAATACCCCTTCATCATTTTTCTTCTTGAACTCTGCACCAAATACCAACAGATTTAATCTTTGTGATATTTTTTCCATCAGAACTGCCTTGAAGTTATCCAGTTATCAGCTATTTTGGGGGGGGGGGGGGTTGGTCATTTTCATTTATGAATTTACTTTATGTTGGTTATTAAGTGTTCATAAAACATACAGTATACAGTATTTATTAATGGTAGATTTGTTGACACAGTTATTAATTAATTTTGCAAAGTATTCTGAATTCTAATTTGTTTGTTTTTTAAAATACATTTTAATTCCATTAATAATATTGTACAAATTGTACAAAAACACACATTTACATTTTACATATAGTATAACACCATATTTAAAATCAGATAATGCAAAATACATCTCTGATATCATTTTAATTATTCAAATCGTTTGGGGTTGGGGTTTATTATATACAACTATTATGGGTTACTATAAGAATTATTCCCCACCCTGTACATGCTAAACTTGAAAATGTTATCTTCCCTTATCTTTCATCTGTGTAGTGGTAGCATGGACTGATAAAATGCCTGTTTTGTCATCTATTGCTTTAAATACTCACATGAATAATTCACATAGCTGTTCCGTGGACACTTTATACACAGAAAACAGCAACTATGATATCCATCAGGTTCCCTCGAAAATCCCTCTTTGCACTCCACAGAGCAGTTTGAGAATGGAACCTTTGTGTAATGGGAAAATGTGTTATTAAAATTGATCAAAGTTGTGAATGTTTAGATAAATACTCTGCTAAAATATAACTTACAGAACCACTGTTATGCCAGGGCAAGCGAGAGTTGTTGATAGTAAAAGTCATTTCTGGATATGTATCATACGTGCCCACCATTTCAAAGTGTGGAGGATTTGTTTCAGTATTCCAAAGTATAACCGCAAAACTGATGGTTGGATCACCATTATCATCATATTTCACCTGACGGCCATTAAGTGGGAAATCCAACTTCTTAATTGGTTCCAGAAGCTGTTGTAAAGTGTGGTGAAAAGGACAAACAGTATTATTAAGAATTAATATCATAATACATGCTATTATGATATCATATCATAATACATGAATATACTATTCATGAAAAAAAATTCATAATCATCTCATGATGCATTCACTCACCATGTATGGCCTAACTGTTATGTTTTTGTGGCATTCATTCATGTTACACTGCAGAACATTATGTAATGCATGAGCTATGGTATATATGGCAGCATAAATGGCAAAAGAGAATGTGGGATTTTCATTTATAATCTCCTCTGCGCTCAATGATGTGCAGTAATCACAATCTTGATTACATGTCTTACTCTCACACTGGATGTCACTGACATTGCTATAAGCTTTAATTATTCCTCTTTCTTTATAGATGAATTTATCAAATCCAGGTAATGTCAACAATCTCTCTGTAATGCCAATGACTGTGCCAATTTTCCCAATTCCTGGCTCTCTTGGAAGCTGCTGGTTCATAGCCCAGGTTTCACTCGCAATCCATACTTTGTCTTGGATGTTGTTTGCTATGGCTGATTTGATAATGTTGCTTGCATATTGTGGAACAGCAAAAACAACAACGACTTTGATGTTAAGCATATCAATCTTTTTAAGTGTTAGACTGTAGTTTGTCTTTTGGCTAAAAGCCTCTTGATAGGCCAAACAAATGCCAGTATTGCTGATGTACTTGTTAAACAGTTTTAGTCCATCTGAACTGTAATTGTCTTGGCTACCAAGAAAGGCAACCCAGTTCCATCCAAACCACTGTATAATGTGAATAATCATCTCTATCAGGTTTTTGTTGCTAGGAATTGTTCTTATAAAGGAAGGATACTGAAGCTTATTGCTTAAAGCATAGCTAGAAGCGCCATAATTCACCTTTGAAAGAATAGAAAACATTCCAATTGATTGGCATTATATTGTAAGTTGGTAGTCCTGAACAAAAGTAAAATGTATAAAAAAAAATTTATAAAAAAAATTACCAATGGTATACCGTCCATTGTTATTAATGGTGCAATAGTAATAGTGTGTGTGCTTCCATATGGCCCTGTTAAGGCAATCACTTTAGGCTGATAGTTGTTGAGTTTTTCTTTAGGTTTTATTGAGCCATTCTTCGAGATGAAACTAAAGACTGAAGGTAAGTTTTTTGTGTCAGTACAGTGATCAAAAATCTCATATCCCAGAGAAACATTGGGCAGAAGAGTTGTGGAGTTGTTAATCTCCTCAATAGCAAACCTCATCACTTGGAACATCTGATAGCCAGATTTTGAGAAAGTGTATCTAGAAAATATCAGTGAAGTAGTGAGAAGAGCTTAATCCAATCTTTCATTTAAAATGTGACCTGAAACTAAATACTGAGGAAATGCTGCTGCAGCAAAAAGATGCTTTCTTACCTTAAACACTGAATGGCTTCGGGGGAAGGCAAAGGAGTAGCATGTTGAACTTCGTGTAAAGCAAAAAGGCCACCCAATAAGTAATCTCCCTTAAAGCTGAACTCTGATTTTAAGCAAAACACACAGAAAAAGAAACAATTAATAAAGGCTGAAAACAAAGAGCAAATCCTACTCAAATGCATTTTTTATGCAATGGTTTATGGTGGACCGTTGGATGTGAAACTGGAGTCCGTAGTGGCAAAAATTATACAAGTCAGGCATATAAAACTACTAAATTTACCTAAAACCACAATTAAATTTGCTTAAACCACTATATTCACTGACAATTTCCATATCTAAAAAAAACAAAACAAAAAAAAAAACATCAATCAGTTGTTAAGTAGGGCATTACACCACATCAAAATCAAAGGATGCAAACTATCACTTTAAATACAGAGAGTGACTTTATAAGATTTCTAAAACTGTCAGTGAAAGAAACATTCATTTTACAAGAAAATACTACATCAGTCTTTCTACTTTAAAAAAAAACAGAATTGATATCTGCCATTTCTTTGTGATTCTGTGTGAAATTTTCTAGAATTTTTTAAGAGAAATTAGCTCACACTGGAATAAGGAGTCAACACTGACTACATCAGTGGTTTTCAAACTTGTTCCTGGGAGCCCACAGCTTTGCCCATTTTGCAAATCTCCCTAATTTACACATGATTCAGATCATCAGCTCATTAGGAAAGAGTTCCACATAAGAGCTCCGTGTCAAAAAAGGGAGACATGCAAAATGTGTAGAACAGTGGGTCCCGAGGAACAGGATTGAAAACCATTGGACTACATCAAACAGGCAAATATAAATAAGGCAAATCAGAGATGATACAAATCTGCTTAATAGTCAACATGATTAGTGTATCAACAGAGGATAGCACATCCTGGTGGCCAGGAGAGTCATTTACAAGGAGTATTATATGAGAGGATCAAGTACCAAAGTGACTGGCATTTCTGAAAAATTTGAGGTATCACACCTAATCAAATGTATGCACAAGTATTTTCAGATGAATACACCATGACTAACTGTATACAGCAAGGCTTCATCCATAGGTGTAAGGTCCAGGGGTCAGAAAGTAAAAGTCCTGTGATGAAACTGGGTTCGTGGTACGGGCAACAAATCATTTCTTTCAAGTCACAAGCAAGTCTCAAGTCAAATCCCAAGTCCTCAAAGAGATAAAGTTAATGAGATAATTAAGTGACCGATTAAATTATGATTGTGTATTATTGATGAACACCTGCTGTTAACAAGCAGCATTATAGAAGAAAAGAGAAACACAAAAAATACAACTTACTTCAGCCACAGCCTTGAATGAAATCAACTGAAAAAAATAAATAAAACAAAATGCCACAATATTTGTGGTCATTAGTGTTTGCTAATGGCGGCCCCTTGAGCTTTTTAGTAATTTGCTTCTAAGCAATTGCAATATTATTTCACAGCAAACATTTGTGTGTAGCTGAATAAAAACTTGAAGTAGCAGATGAGCTTACAGTTTCTGCTTATATCTCATTTGAATGAAAATCATTTGACTGATATTCAGCTATCACTGAACTATCAAAAAAAAAAAAAAAAAAAAAAAAAGAGAAGAATTGAACTGAATTGAAACGAAGGACTTGTATCAGCTCAGGTATTTAAACATGAACACATAATTCTTCAACAGTGGTAACAATAATTATACATACAGCAGTGCATTATGTCAGTTTTTATTATGGTGTTACCCAACATGCATTGCAGCATGAAGCATTTTGTTGATAGTCACCATTGTTGAGATTCATATGCTGGTTTACTCAAGCACATACTGGATAGATTTAGAATTAATTTAATATTAACTATTAGAGCAACACTTTGCTTGCAAGCTGTAGTTTCATAGGATTGATTATGCAAAACCTAAACATGTAAAGGAAAAAAAAAGTAATTTTGAATGTAAGCAGGCCACCTCATGATAAATAACTCATCATATAAAAATGAGAGTTATGTATGTAACTGTGGTTCTATGAGTTCTTGATGACCACCAGAGGCAGTGCTTCACACATCATAAGTTAGGAACCTAGGTTAGCTATTTGATAGCAATCTTTTCTTAGAAAACCACGTTTCTAGCATTTGTAAAACTAAATTTTTCCTAAATTTTTACGACCTATGCCCTTAATGTCAAATGCAGAAATGTTAATCCATGCGTTCATGACATCAGTGTTAGATTATTGTAATGCTTTATGGGGTGGTTGTTCTGCACGCTTGATTAACAAACTCCAGCTAGTCCAAAATGCAGCAGCTAGAGTTCTTACTAGAATCATCACTGAATTCAATGATGAACTGCCTTTAACTATCATTTTGCATTATTGACACACTGTTTTCCTAATGAATGTTGTTCAGTTGCTTTGACGCAATGTATTTCGTTTAAAGCACTATATTAATAAAGGTGACTTGACTTGACTTGACTAGAACCAGGAAGTATGACCATATTAGCCCGGATCTGTCAACACTGCACAGGCTCCCTATCAAACATTGTATAGATTTTAAATCTTGCTAATTACTTATAAAGCCCTGAATGGTTTAGCACCACAGTATTTGAACAAGCTCTTCTTGATACATTATAGTCCTCCACATCCACTGCATTCTCAAAACACGGGCAATTTAATAATAACTAGTATATAAAATTTAATGTGGGCAGCAGATCTGCAGACACACTTTTGCAGTTTAAATCTAGATTAAAGACCTATCTCTTTAAACTGGCGTACACATAACACACTAATACACTTCTAATATCCAAATCCGTTAAAGGATTTTTAGACTGCATTAATTAGGTCGACCGGAACCGGGAACACTTCCCATAACACCGATGTACTTGCTACATCTTTAGAAGAATGGCATCTATGCTAATATTAGTCTGTTTCTCTCTTATTCTGAGGTAACCATAGCCACCAGATCCAGTCTGTATCCAGATCAGAGGGTCACTGCAGTCACCCGGATACAGTACGCATTCAGCCCAGATGCTGGATCAGCACCTAGAAAGGAGCTTTATAGCCCTGAAAGACAGCGGCGACAAGGACAACTAGATGAGCCCCAGATACAGGTCACCTGTAAAGACCCTATCTCAGACGACCACTGGGACAAGACCTCATGAAACAGATGATCCTTCTGCACAATCTGACTTTGCTGCAGCCTGGAATTTAATTGCTGGTTTCATCTAGTCAGAGGAGAACTGGACGCCCGACAGAGCCTGTTTTCTCCCAAGGTTTTTTCTCCATTCTGTCACCGATGGAGTCTTGGTTCCTTGCTGCTGTCGCCTCTGGCTTGCTTAGTGATATTGATATCGTTGACTTATAAATGATTGCACAGATACTATTTAAACTGAACAGAGCTGAATGATGACATCACTTAATTCAATGATGAACTGCCTTTAACTGTCATTTTGCATTATTGACACAGTTTTCCTAATTAATGTTGTTCAGTTGATTTGACACAATCTTTTTTGCTTAAAGTGCTATATAAATAATGGTGACGACTGAATATTATCTCTCTTGCTCATGCACCGATCGAATCTAATAACAACAAAGTCATCACGTGACCCAGGATGTCATGGAGATCTCCTCTATTTAATGCTGTGACATCCACCAAACTGTCTCTACAGAATCTTCTCACCCAGACTCCGAGTGACAGAGTTCTCTGGCAGTCATCCAGAACTTATAGAACTGTGGTTACATGCGTAACTCTCATTCTATTTCTTTCCTACTGACCGCCAGACGCAGTACCTCACACTGTCTTTTTGGGAGAAATGAAGGGTTAGGCCACAATGTCACCACCGTCTTATGTGCATTCCAACACATATTTAACCAACACATTTAGCTGATATAATAACCAAAATAAATACTGTTTTCCATGAAAGACACTTCAGATCACCCTGCTAGATAGGTTCAAAAGGGTGCTGTGTAAGTGATTTTAAAACCAGACTGAGGTCCCACGAGGGACACCTAACAGTCTGAGCAGGGCGCAATCACCAAGCACCTTTGAGAAAACAAGTGACTAAGTTATGAGATCTCAAAGGTTGTTCATTAACAAATGCATGCTGTGCAGAAATCGCTGCAATGTATACTCTTAGGGTGGAGGGTGCCCTGTTATTCTCTAGCATGGACTGCAGAAAACTTAACACCAGTGGCACCGAACATTGCTCTGGAATCAAGCCACTGCAGTGAATATTTTCCATCTACAAGCGTACATATTTCTGGTGGAGGGTGCTCTTGAATTCAGAACCGTATTTTTTCACATTCATATTGCAGGATCTGAACAGTAACTTTGGCTGCTCAGCACCCATACACAGAGTTGTAGTCTGTCTGGATTTGGATACCAAATCTGTCCCTACAACTAAAACTAAAGGAGAAGGTCCTGTCTTTTGGGCAGACTCCAGGGTTCCCCTCTGAGAAGTTTGTATAACAATGGGAACCATGGTCTCCCCGGCCAATCTGGTGTCACCAGAAGCACCTTGTAGTGTCTTCTCCGTATCCTGTGGAGAGTTGGCAGAATTAGGGGTGGTATTGGAGAAAAGGCATAAAGTAGTAAATCTGGCCAAGTGTGTGCTAGTGCATCCTGACATAACGGGCTGGACTTTTCTGTCCATGAGAACCACAGAGGGCAGTGTGTTGACTCCTCTGAGGCAAAGTGCTCCACATTACCACTCCTGGTAAAGATCTGTGATGGGACAAGAAATCTACTACCACATTCTTAACTCCCGGTACGTACATCACTCTGATGCTCGGCAATCGAGGGAAAGCCCATGTCAGAAACTCCCATGTCAACTTCAGCAAGTAACTGGACCTCATGCTGCCCTGATGATTGATATGATATTAGCGCTGGTAATTTAAGGCGTTATTTAGGTTAATTAATTATGGAGAAAAATAAAACATTTAAATTATTAACACATTTGACACACTTGCCCCGCCCTAGACCTATGTGGATCATCTGCCATTTCATACAGTCAATTTATGACTAATATGAGGCAGGGCAACAACTTACTGCATGATGGAGCCTAGAAAATGTCCCATTTGAGATTGTGTCTCATATTTACATTACATCGTTAAGAATATCACACAAGAAGTAGGCTAAGTGCAATATCACACTGGTGCAAATGTGATAGTCTTCTTATACAACAGTTCATTAAGAAGTATATATTGTTAATATTGCTCAATTTTGGCAACCATAAGATACAGATAAAGCAGAACTGTTCATCTCCGAGCAACCCACAGCGGCATTTAATTTTTTAATCCACGTTTTGAATGAACTGACTTAATTAAGACATTTATCACCACCTACTGTCAGTTTTAGTTTATTATTTAGAGTATCATTTTATTTAATAAAGAATTTAAAGTTTTCATAGTAATAATAATAAAATTAAGAAGTTAAAAATTATAGTTCACCCAACCAAAAATGACAATTATGTCATCATTTACTCACATGGTCCAAAAGAGTAGGCCATACAGTATGTAATCAATTTTATCAAACAAAATATTTCTTGCTGAACCTACTTTTTGTAATGCCTGTTTGATGTTTTACACAACAATGATTTTAAATTATCTTTTGGGAGTAATTTCTACAAATTTCATGTGTGATTAATTTGATTAATTAATCACCACATTAATTAATTGATTAATTAGATAAAACATTTTAATCACTTACCAGCCCTATATGTGTCAGGGATCTGGCAGTTCCGGTCCCTGCCAATCAAAAACGATCCCAGTCACCTAAGTATTAACCAGCCACACCTGCCACGCATTACATAAACCAATCACCGACAGTATAAGAGCACTCACCTGCACCACAGATTCCCGTCAAGCCTCCAACAGGAACAGTCTCATCCCTCTTGTCTCCTGAAAGCTCTACTTGCCAGACGTAACGTATACTCACCTTTTGGTGTTACACTAACCTGTGTCTTTGTTCTGCTGCCCTCAGGACCGCGGATCACCAGCTCTTTGCCTGTGATTCAATGGTGACTGAAATGGTGACAGTAAGAGAACATTAGTGAATGATCTGTGACTGTGGCTTTGACGTTACAAGAACCCAGCGAACTCAAAGTCAAAGTCACCTTTATTTATATAGCGCTTTAAACAAAATACATTGCGTCAAAGCAACTGAACAACATTCATTAGGAAAACCGTGTCAATAATGCAAAAATGATAGTTAAAGGCAGTTCATCATTGAATTCAGTGATGTCATCTCTGTTCAGTTAAATAGTGTCTGTGCATTTATTTGCAATCAAGTCAACGATATCGCTGTAGATGAAGTGTCCCCAACTAAGCAAGCCAGAGGCGACAGCGGCAAGGAACCGAAACTCCATCGGTGACAGAATGGAGAAAAAAACCTGGGAGAAACCAGGCTCAGTTGGGGGGCCAGTTCTCCTCTGACCAGATGAAACCAGTAGTTCAATTCCAGGCTGCAGCAAAGTCAGATTGTGCAGAAGAATCATCTGTTTCCTGTGGTCTTGTCCTGGTGCTCCTCCGAGACAAGGTCTTTACAGGGGATCTGTATGTGGGGCTCTAGTTGTCCTGGTCTCCGCTGTCTTTCAGGGATGTAGAGGTCCTTTCTAGGTGCTGATCCAGCATCTGGTCTGGATACGTACTGGATCCGGGTGACTGCAGTGACCCTCTGATCTGGACACAGACTGGATCTGGTGGCCACGGTGACCTCGGAATAAGAGAGAAACAGACAAATATTAGCGTAGATGCCATTCTTCTAATGATGTAGCAAGTACATAGGGTGTTATGGGAAGTGTTTCCGGTTCCGGTTTACCTAATTAATGCAGCCTAAAAATCCTTTAACGGATTTGGATAATAAAAGCATATTAGTATGTTATGTGTATGCCAGGTTAAAGAGATGGGTCTTTAATCTAGATTTAAACTGCAAGAGTGTGTCTGCCTCCCGAACAATGTTAGGTAGGTTATTCCAGAGTTTAGGTGCCAAATAGGAAATGGATCTGCCGCCCGCAGTTGATTTTGATATTCTAGGTATTATCAAATTGCCTGAGTTTTGAGAACGTAGCAGACGTAGAGGATTATAATGTAAAAGGAGCTCATTCAAATACTGAGGTGCTAAACCATTCAGGGCTTTATAAGTAATAAGCAATATTTTAAAATCTATACGTTGCTTGATAGGGAGCCAGTGCAGTGTTGACAGGACCGGGCTAATATGGTCATACTTCTTGGTTCTAGTAAGAACTCTTGCTGCTGCATTTTGGACTAGCTGTAGTTTGTTTACTAAGCGTGCAGAACAACCACCCAATAAAGCATTACAATAATCTAACCTTGAGGTCATAAATACATGGATTAACATTTCTGCATTTGACATTGAGAGCATAGGCCATAATTTAGATATATTTTTGAGATGGAAAAATGCAGTTTTACAAATGCTAGAAACGTGGCTTTCTAAGGAAAGATTGCGATCAAATAGCACACCTAGGTTCCTAACTGATGACGAAGAATTGACAGAGCAACCATCAAGTCTTAGACAGTGTTCTGGGTTATTACAAGCAGAGTTTTTAGGTCCTATAATTAACACCTCTGTTTTTTCAGAATTTAGCAGTAAGAAATTACTCGTAATCCAGTTTTTTATATCGACTATGCAATCCATTAGTTTTTCAAATTGGTGTGTTTCACCGGGCTGCGAAGAAATATAGAGCTGAGTATCATCAGCATAACAGTGAAAGCTAACACCATGTTTCCTGATGATATCTCCCAAGGGTAACATATAAAGCGTGAAGAGTAGCGGCCCTAGTACTGAGCCTTGAGGTACTCCATACTGCACTTGTGATCGATATGATACATCTTCATTCACTGCTACGAACTGATGGCGGTCATATAAGTACGATTTAAACCATGCTAATGCACTTCCACTGATGCCAACAAAGTGTTCAAGTCTATGCAAAAGAATGTTGTGGTCAATTGTGTCAAATGCAGCACTAAGATCCAATAAAACTAATAGAGAGATACACCCACGATCAGATGATAAGAGCAGATCATTTGTAACTCTAAGGAGAGCAGTCTCAGTACTACGATACGGTCTAAATCCTGACTGGAAATCCTCACATATACCATTTTTCTCTAAGAAGGAATATAATTGTGAGGATACCACCTTTTCTAGTATCTTGGACAGAAAAGGGAGATTCGAGATTGGTCTATAATTAACTAGTTCTTTGGGGTCAAGTTGTGGTTTTTTGATGAGAGGCTTAATAACAGCCAGTTTGAAGGTTTTGGGGACATATCCTAATGACAATGAGGAATTAATAATAGTCAGAAGAGGATCTATGACTTCTGGAAGCACCTCTTTCAGGAGCTTAGATGGTATAGGGTCTAACATACATGTTGTTGGTTTAGATGATTTAACAAGTTTACACAATTCTTCCTCTCCTATAGTAGAGAATGAGTGGACCTGTTCCTCAGGGGGTCTATAGTGCACTGTCTGATGTGATACTGTAGCTGACGGCTGAATGGTTGCAATTTTATCTCTAATAGTATCGATTTTAGAAGTAAAGTAGTTCATAAAGTCATTACTGCTGTGGTGTTGGGAAATGTCAACACTTGTTGAGGCTTTATTTTTCATTAATTTAGCCACTGTATTGAATAAATACCTGGGGTTATGTTTGTTTTCTTCTAAAAGAGAAGAAAAGTAATCCAATCTAGCAGTTTTTAATGCTTTTCTGTAGGATATGTTACTTTCCCGCCAAGCAATACGAAATACCTCTAGTTTTGTTTTCCTCCAGCTGCGCTCCATTTTTCGGGCTGCTCTCTGTAGGGTGCGAGTATGCTCATTATACCATGGTGTCAAACTGTTTTCCTTAACCTTCCTTAAGCGTAAAGGAGCAACTTTATTTAAAGTGCTAGAAAAGAGAGAGTCCATAGTTTCTGTTACATCATCAAGTTGTTCTGAGGTTTTGGATATGCTAAGGAATTTGGTTACATCAGGAAGATAACTTAAAAAGCAGTCTTTTGTGTTAGAAGTGATGGTTCTTCCATACTTGTAACAAGAAGTAGAATTTACAATTTTGGCTATATGAAGTTTGCACAGAACTAAATAATGATCTGAGATATCATCGCTTATCTGAATAATTTCAACACCATCAACATCAATTCCATGTGACAGTATTAAATCTAGAGTATGATTTCGACAATGAGTAGGTCCTGAAACGTGTTGTCTAACCCCAATAGAGTTCAGAATGTCTATAAATGCAGATCCCAATGCACCTTTTTCATTATCAACATGGATATTAAAATCACCAACTATTAAGACTTTATCTGCAGCCATGAACTAACTCGGATGTAAAATCACCAAACTCTTTAATAAAGTCTGTATGGTGCCCTGGTGGCCTGTATACAGTAGCCAGTACAAACATAACAGGGTATTTATCATTAACATTTGTTTCTCTGGAAAATGTTATATGAAGCACCATTAAATCAAACGAGTTATACTTGAAGCCTGCCCTCTGAGAAATCCTGAAAACATTGTTATAAATTGAAGCAACACCTCCACCTTTGCCCTTTTAGACGCGGCTCATGTTTATAACAGTAATCTTGGGGGGTGGACTCATTTAAAATAATGTAATCATCAGGTTTTAGCCAGGTTTCTGTCAAACAGAGTACATCTATATTATGATCAGTGATCATATTATTTACAAAAAGTTTTTCGTAGAAAGGGATCTGATATTCAATAAGCCAAGCTTTATCATTTGTTTATCCATATTGCTTCTGTTTTTTATTTGTTGAACCTCAATTAAATTGTTAATCTTAGCTTGGTTTGGACGTTTTTTGTTTTTTCTAGTTCGGGGAACAGACACAGTCTCTATAGTGTGATATCTAGGTGAAAGAGTCTCTATGTGCTGAGAATTAACTGACCTCTGTGACGTGAGGCAGCTAGCAGACGGTCGGTTTAGCCAGTCTGTCTGCTTCCTGACCTGGGCCCCAGTTAGTCAAGTATAACTACTAAGACTATTTGCCATATTTCTAGAGAGAAGAGTGGTGCCACCCCAGGAGGGATGAAGACCATCTCTTTTAAACAGGTCAGGTCTGCCCCAAAAGCTCGTCCAATTGTCTATGAAACCTATGTTATTCTGTGGGCACCACTTAGACATCCAGCCATTGAGTGATGACAATCTGCTATGCATCTCATCACCACGGTAAGCAGGGAGGGGACCAGAGCATATTACAGTGTCTGACATCGTGCTTGCAAGTTCACACACCTCTTTAATGTTATTTTTAGTGATCTCCGACTGGCGAAGACGAACATCATTAGCGCCGGCATGAATAACAATCTTACTGTATTTACGTTTAGCATTAGCCAGCACTTTTAAATTTGCCAAGATGTCAGGTGCTCTGGCTCCCGGTAAACATTTGACTATGGTGGCTGGTGTCTCTATATTCACGTTCCGTACAATAGAATCACCAATAACTGGAGCACTTTCATCAGGTTTCTCAGTGGGTGCAACACTGAGTGGGGAGAACCTGTTTAATGTTTTGATCGGAACAGAGGAGCGGTGTTTTGACCCACGACTACGCTGCCTCACCATCACCCAGTTGCCCTGCTGCAGGGGCTCTGTTTCCGGAACCGAACAATGTACAGGAATCCCTGAGCTAGACGCATCCAAAGCCGTATCTAGATCCCTAACATTTTTACTGTCCTCAATTAAAGTTTGGATGCGTGTCTCTAATTCTGAAATCTTTTCTGTCAGCCTAACTATTTCCCTGCATTTATCACATGTAAAATCCCTCATCAGCTACAGAGATAGATAAACTGTACATGTGGCAAGAGGTGCAAGTAACAATGACAGGAGGAGCCATTACTCACCGTGTTTGATGAAATATTCTTACTGCGGTTGTTTGATGAACTTGTGCTGTCTGGATGACTAATCCATGTGACACTCAGAGTGCCTATATTTTTATTGGAGATTCAACGAGCCCTTGAGGACACGGATTCACCACACACTTGTATATATATATCACTCAATAAATCACTGTTCTGAATTCACCTACCTCTGACTCCTGAGTATATCCTGACAGAAGGCTTGACCCAAACAAATACAGGATGGATTCAGCGCAGTCGGAGGATAGCGCTTCCACCAGATCGACTCGCACATTGGTGTATATGGCAAGCCTGATATCGCGACCAGCGCCCTTCTCTGGCAGGGAGGAGGACAGCAATGGGTTCCTACTCCAATGTTCGCTTGCGCTGGAGCAGCATGCGCATCATTTCCCTATGGAGAGATCAAAAATCTTGTTTATCATACAGCAATTGACTGATCCAGCACTGAGATGGGCTGAAGCGCTATGGTTTCAGGAATCCACAATCACCGCCTCCTTACAGAACTTCATCGGTCATTTCAAGGAAGTGTTTGGATGCCCGTGGGGGATTCCTCAGTCAGCGATCAGCTCCTTACCTTACGACAAGGAAAAAGATCCATCCATCCACAACAAGCTCATTGCGTCCCAGTCTTGCTATCATGAAATGCCTTCAGCTGAGAATATTCCCCGCCTCAGCACTTCAGAGAAAGCTGCTGAACCACCACCCGAGAAAAAGCAAGTAGATTCCCAACGGTTATCTCCGGAGGAACGAACTCGATGAAGAGAACAAAAATTATGCTTATACTGCGGGGAGTGGTGATCATCTCATTCGTACCTGTCCATCTCGTCCCCCACGGTTAGTGGTGAGTTCGGTCCTTTCTCAACACTCTGTTTCAAACCCACTAACCATCTCTGTGACTTTGAAGTGTAGAGGCCTCGATGTAAAGGCTACCGCCATTATTGACTCCGGATCAGCTGGAAATTTCATTTCAGGAAAACTCACGTCACGACCCGCTGTCTCCAGAGGGTTCGAGCTCCACAGTCCTACTCCACCTACGCAGTCACAGAGGAAATGATCAAAAAGGGGTATGTGACAGATCAAATTAAACCTATTACCCTTTGTGTTGAACCCGAACATCAAGAACAGTTTGCACCACTCATTCTTACTAATAGTCGATCAGAACTCATACTGGGTTGCCCGTGGCTAATTCAGCATCAACCAGTTATAGACTGGACTACTGGGAGAATTCTCCAGTGGGGTTGTAAATGCCAGAACACCCAAGTAAGTCATTCCATGTCTCAAGTTGATTCCAAGCCTGTGTCCATGCGATTGAATTCCACGTCCATTGAAAGTCCAAAGGAAAATCAACCTGTCAATGTCCCATCTTGCTATGCCTCTTTTGCAGATGTCTTTAACCCTCTTGCAGCCTCTAATCTCCCGCCACATTGCCATTGGGATTGCACAATTGATCTAGTCCCAGGAGAAGCTATTCCAAAGGGTCGCATATACTCCCTGTCCATCCCAGAACAGATGGCGATGGAGTACGTTGACGAAGCCCTTAAACAGGGATACATCTGACCATCCACTTCTCCAGCAGTGGCTATCTTCTTCTTCGTTCCAAAGAAAGATGGAGGATTAAGACCCTGCATCGACTACAGAGCTCTAAAAAAGATCAAGGTAAAATTCAGCTATCCTCTTCCACTAATTTCATCTTCTCTTGAACAGCTCCGAGATGCCCGTATCTTCACAAAACTGGATCTGCACATACAACCTGGTCAGAATTAAGGAAGGATATGAGTGGAAGACGGCGTTCATCACCCCTACCGGACACTACGAGTATTTAGTGATGCCGTATGGTCTTGTAAATGCCCCGTCAGTCTTTCAAAGTTTCATGGATGAGGTCCGTCGAGAGTATCTGAACCATTTTGCTCTTGTCTACATAGATGACATCTTGATTTACTCACCTAACGAAAAGGATCATCAATGTCATGTCGCCCAAGTGCTCCAACGATTAAGAGAATTTTCTCTCTGTGTAATGGCTGAAAAGTATGTGTTTCACCAGAAATCCATAAAATTCCTTGGATACACAATCACCCGGGAAGGAGTAAAGATGGATGACAGGAAGACAGAAGCAATCACATCATGGCCTATCCCCAAAACCATGAAAGAGCTCCAGAGATTCCTTGGCTTTGTTAACTTCTACCGTAAGTTTATCCACAGATACAGCATGATAACTGCACCTCTTACTTCTCTCTTGAAAGGAAAACTCTTCTTAAGTTTCCTAGCTCCTCTTTGGTCTTGTTCATTCTGAACACTATGCTCCAGGGTTTCCTGTACAGCCTGGCCAAACAACTGGCCTGGTATTACTGGAAGGTCACGTGGTGTTTTCCTATGAGTTTCTGATAATGAAACCAAGATGGCACCCCTGAGTTCGGACGCCATCCACATCACTCTGCTTAGATTGTGTTTTTATTTACTTTTATAGCTACTTTTGCATTCTCTTTTAACACACATAACATCTGAACTGATCATTTATGACAAAGAAACACTTTTGGACATTGGACACCACTTCACTGACCTGTTTCAGGACAGTTTATCCTCCAATCCATCGTGGCCATCTGAGATTCTCCGGAACACCAAGATGAACAATGGCCACCTGAATAACCACCCGAGGCGACGGATCAAGAAATACAGTGGGGAACGAGCTGAGATTCGCAACAGACTTAGGAAAAGAGCTCAAAGTCCTCCCTTACTGAGCATTCTGCTCGCCAATGTCCAGTCTCTGCAGAATAAGTTGGACGATCTTAGAGCCAGGATAAGTTTCCAACGGGACATTTGGGACTGCATCCTTTGTTTGTCTGAAACATGGCTCATGACCTCGGTCCCGAACGCTGCTGTAACACCGTCTGAAAAGTTCTCTGTTTTACGTATGGACAGAAGAGCTGAGGCCGATAAATTCAAAGGTGGAGGAGTGTGTTTCATGATTAACAAGGAATGGTGTGACCCCAGGAAAATCTCCGCTCTGTCACGCTCCTGATTGCCTCATCTGGAACATCTATCCATTATTCGCTGCCCATTCTATCTTCCCGGGAGTTTTCATCTATCATTGTTACTGCTGTTTACATCCCACCACAAGCAGACACCGACTTGGCTTTGTCTAAGCTTCACAATGTGCTCAGCAGCAACATCAACAAACATCCTGATGCTGCTATTATCATCGCTGGGGACTTTAACAAAGCCAACCTCAGGCAGGTTATGCCTAATTTTTATCAACCAGTTTCCTGTCCAACCAGAGGGCTGAATACACTGGATCATTGCTACACTCAGTTTAACATTTTTTTTCTATGGATAATGTTATATGAAGCACCATTACTTCAAACGAGTTATACTTGAAGCCTGCCCTCTAAGAAATCCTGAAAACGTTGTTATAAATTGAAGCAACACCTTCTCCCTTTACCTTTTGGATGCAGCTTATGTTTATACCAGTAATCTTGGGGGGTAGACTTATTTAGTATAATGTATTCATCAGGTTTTAGCCAGATTTCTGTCAAATAGAGCACATCTAGATTTTGATCAGTGATCATATTATTTACAAAAATTGCTTTCATAGAAAGGGACCTGATATTCAATAAGCCAAGCTTTATCATTTGTTTATCCGTATTGCATCTGTTTTTTAATTGTTTAACTTCAATTAAATTGTTACTCTTAAATTGGATGTTTTTTGTGTTTTCTAGTTCGGAGAACAGACAGTCTCTATAGTGTGATATCTAGGTGAAAGTGTCTTTATGTACTGAGAAGTAACTGACTTCTGTGACGTGAGGTGGCTAGCAGACAGTCGGTTTAGCCAGTCTGTTTGTTTCCTGACCAGGGCCCTAGTTAGTCAAGTACAAACTCTAAGACTATGTGCCATATTTCTAGAGAGAAGTGCGGCACCACCCCAGGAGGGATGAAGACCATCTCTTTTCAACAGATCAAGTCTGCCCCAAAAGCTGTTATTCTGCGGGCACCACTTAGGCATCCAGCCATTGAGTGATGACAATCTGCTAAGCATCTCATCCCCGCGGTATGCAGGGAGGGGACCAGAGCAAATTACAGTGTCAAACATTGTGCTTCCAGGTTCACAGACCTCTTTAATGTTATTTTATGTGATCTCCGACTTGCGAAGTCAAACATCATTAGTGCTGGAGTGCCAGCAATACACAGATACTATTTAAACTGAACTGAGCTGGATGATGACATCACTGAATCTAATGATGAACTGACTTTTTTCATTATTGACACAGTATTTTCATATTCAATGCTGTTCAGTTGCTCTGTCACAATCTGTATTGTTAGAAGTGCTATATAAATAAAGGTGACTTGACTTGACTTTAAAATCTTGCTTATTACTTATAAAGCCCTGAGTGGTATAGCACATCAGTATTTGAACAAACTCTTATTGCATTATAGTCATCCACGTCTGCTGCTTTCCTAACAACTCTGGCAATTTGATAATACCTAGACTTAAAAATCAACTGCAGGTGGCAGATCCTTTACTATTTAGTGCCAAAACTCTGGAATAACCAACCTTACTCTACATAGTTTGGTAGACAGACACACTCTTTCAGTTTAAATCTACATTAAAGATCCATCTCTTTAGCCTGTCTTACACATAACACACTAACACATTTCTAATATTCAAATCCGTTAAAGGATTTTTAGGCTGCATTAATTAGGACAACCAGGGGAACACTTCCAATAACACACAATGTACTATACTTGTTAGATGAATGACATCTACACTAATATTAGTCTGTTTCTTTCTTATTCCGAGGTCACTGTAGCCACCAGATCCAGTCTGTATCCAGATCAGATGGTCACTGCAGTCAACCGGATCCAGTATGTATCCAGCCCAGATGTTGGATCAGCACCTTGAGATGACCTCGACAGCCCTGAATATCAGCGGAGAACAGGACAACTAGATGAGCCCCAGAGACAGATCCCCAGTGACAAGGGACGAGACCAGGACAAAACCACAGGAAATAGATTAGTCCTCTGCACAGTGTGACTTTGCTGCAGCCTGGAATTGAACTGGTTTCTCTCAAGGTTTTTCCTCTATTCTGTCACCGATGGAGTTTTGGTTCCTTGCCTCTGTCACCTCTGGCTTGCTTAGTTGGGGACACTTAATTTCCAGTGATATCGTGGACTTGATTGTGCAGATAATATTCAAACAACTGAGCTGGATAATGGCATCACTGAATTTAATGATGAACTGCCTTTAACTGAAAATTGCCGTTTACTATTGTCATTTTGCATTATTGATACACTATTTTCCTATTCAGTACTGAGAAGTGCTTTAACACAATCTGTATTGTTAAAAGCACTATATAAATAAAAGTGACTTGACTTGACTTGACTATGAAAATAAAAATAAAGGTGACTTTGTTTTATTTTTTTTTCTGCTGCCACAGTTTTTCCTTTTTTGCCCATGGTTTACCATGAAAATGAATATTAATTCAATAAATGTCCTTTCTGCCAGTTTTTACCTGATAATATTGATTTAGAATTAAAGTTACGTATTCCATAGTATGCAGAAGTCTTTTTGTCGGGAGCTGTTGCTGTGGTGAATTGTAATTTTGTAGCTCCAAGGATTATGGCTTTTCAAAGTCATGGTGCACTCAGAAAACTTCAAAAAATTCCAATCTCAGAGTAAACTCAGAGTTCAAGTTTTTACTCAGTTTGTTGAACCTCCTTTCTGGAATACACCCTAGCTGAGACAAAGGGCCCACGACTGATCTGTGTTATCCTCAGTGGGAAAGTGCCAAAGCAACACTGCTCAAAAAAAAAGTTTCCCTTCAAAATTGCTCAAAACAATGCCATGTATTATCAACCTTTGAGGACTTGGGATTTGACTCTAGACTTGCTTGTGACTTGGTTTCACCTCTGGTGACACAGCTGAAAAGAGGACAATTCTCCCAGGTTAGGTGTAGCCAGAATTGCTCTTTTTTGTTTTTATGTCATAATGGAGGAGACGGTGATGTCCCTCAGGCTTAGCCAAGACCGAGGCCAGGTAAGTTACACTAGTTTGCTGCGTCCTTTGTCCGATTGCAACTTTCAGTGCAGGTATTGCCTTGGCGCTTATTTGAATAATGTAATGATACATATGACAACTACAAAATATACATACACATAGCAGTTCAGGGCTATTTGTATCAAACAGTATGGGTCAAATGACAAGAATCAACGAATGAGCAAACAGACCTGAGAACCACATGACAGGACAATAACCAATGAGGAACAAGACTATAACAACCAATTAGAACCTGACACTTATACAGGGCAGAAATGCATGAGGACAAGGGAAGCATGACAACAACAGCATGATTCAAATTACAAAATAAAAGACATGAAAACAAAACATGAAACAAAACCCAAAACAGACCGTATAAACTTTAAGGAAGTACATTCATTGAGTATTCTAAGGACATTTAAGGAAAGATTGCGATCAAATAGCACACCTAGGTTCCTAACTGATGACGAAGAATTGACAGAGCAGCCATCAAGTCTTAGACAGTGTTCTAGGTTATTACATGCAGAGTTTTTAGTTCCTATAATTAACACCTCTTTTTATTTAGCAATAAAAAATTACTCATCATCCAGTTTTTTATATCGACTATGCATTCCATTAGTTTTTCAAATTGGTGTGTTTCACCAGGCCGAGAAGAAATATACAGCTGAGTATCATCAGCATAACAGTGAAAGCTAACACCATGTTTCCTGATGATATCTCCCAAGGGTAACATATAAAGCGTGAAGAGTAGCGGCCCTAGTACTGAGCCTTGAGGTACTCTATACTGCACTTATGACCGATATGTTACATCTTCATTCACTGCTACGAACTGATGGCGGTCATCAAGTACGATTTAAACCATGCTAATGCACTTCCATTAATGCCAACAAAGTGTTCAAGTCTATGCAAAAGAATGTTGTGGTCAATAGTGTCAAACGCAGCACTAAAATCCAATAAAACTAATAGAGAGATACAACCACGATCAGATGATAAGAGCAGGTCATTTGTAACTCTAAGGAGAGCAGTCTCAGTACTATGATACCGTCTAAATCCTGACTGTAAATCCTCACATATACCATTTTTCTCTAAGAAGGAATATAATTGTGAGGAAACCACCTTTTCTAGTATCTTGGACAGAAAAGGGAGATTCGAGATTGGTCTATAATTAACTAGTTCTTTGGGGGGGGGGGGGGGGGGTTCTTTTGATGAGAGGCTTATTTAACAGCCAGTTTGAAGGTTTTGGCACCTCTTTTAGGAGCTTAGATGGTATAGGTTCTAACATACATGTTGTTGGTTTAGATGATTTAACCCAAATTCACTACCCTTTCGTTATGTTCAGGATGAAAACATCCACTCAATTAAACTGCTGTAAAAATGTATCAGAGTCATGTTTTCATCAAATGTTTTAACAAAAATCCAAGATTTTAACTCTTTAATTGCCAAGTTCCTAAATGATGTCACTGATTTGGAGGAAAAAATACACAAAATGACTTATTTTCAATATAAAAGTAATTGTGGCTGGATTTTTTTTTAAACTTTTTATAACAGTCTTGGGCATGACAAAGATTAGTAGCAACATTGGCTTTGATGCATTTTTAGTTTTTGTGCAGCATTAGATTTTAATTTTTTCTCCCTCATTTACTGTTTGTGGCTGTTTTTGCCCCATTGACTTCCATTATAACGACATTTTTTTATTGCAAAGCCATAAATCCATATAATCATGCATTCTTGATTGTTTTTTGGTTTTCCATTTTGGGAAGAGGTAAAATTTGATCATTAAAATTTGAAAATTGATAAAACAGATCGCTGTTTTTCAATGGAAAGCTTATAAAGACTGTATTTGCAACATTTGTGTAAGCAGTACACATAAAAAACATGAACATTAGAAACGCTGTACATACCAGATCCGTCGTAATAATGAGTCATAAACACATCCCCAGCTGTAAATCCCGGTTTAGTTAGAAGTCAAGTCAAGTCAAGTCACCTTTATTTATATAGCGCTTTAAACAAAATACATTGTGTCAAAGCAACTGAACAACATTCATTAGGAAAACACTGTGTCAATAATGCAAAATGATAGTTAAAGGCAGTTCATCATTGAATTCAGTGATGTCATCTCTGTTCAGTTTAAATAGTGTCTGTGCATTTATTTGCAGAATAAATGTAGAACATAAAGGGTCCACTGAACGACATCTCATGAAGCACGTTTAGTCCAACAAAGCAATAAGGTTGTAATATGGATCATGATTCCTTTGTTTATGTTTCAGTTCTTCAGCGACAGCGAGGGGGAACTTATAGCGATCGCCTTTTTCTTTGTTTGTTTTATTTTTCTGTTTTATTTTTCAACAGTTTTTGTATCTGCATGATTACCATCTGTGTGAGTGCATATCAGCCCAAATCAGCCTGCTATGACTGTATGATCACGGCTATCAAAGTGAACGCGTTTATATGAATAGAGAAATTGGATTATTTACTATATGGCACATTTGTGTTATTACCATTTGTATAAGTGGCCATTAGCACAACAGCACTTATTTGCATCGTAATTCATTGTAAATGCTGCATTTCTAGCAAGCTCAGGATTTTCTGTACTTGAGTTAAATCTTGAGTTAACTTAACTTGAGTTAAGTTAAATCTTTTTTATTTTTCTTATTATTCTTAATTTTCTTACTCAAATTATTCTTATTGTATTTTCTAGTGCTCAAATAAATCACTTATATGATGTCTAGGTTTCTGTCTAGTGTTTTATTATTGAAAAAAAAAACTATGCAGTGGTATGTTTACTGACTAGATAGTTTTTAGAAGCCTTCAATACTATTGGGAAATATATTTTCTTATAGTTGGGGGGTGGGGGTCTAGACATAGTCTCAGAAAAATATTTGCAGGAGTCTCGTTTTTTATGATATCTTATTCAGATTTGAAATAGAAACTCATGAGACATGTGGCTTTCAACCCATTACTTTTCTAGATTGCTCCAGGACTCATTTCATGTATTTCTATATCAAATAAAAAAATATTTAAGTGTGGTAAAAAAAAAATTCAAGGCACTTCAGTGTCTATAACTTTTAATATTTTTGAGCATTATCAAATCTGGTTAATAAAAAGTAAAGCCCAAAGTGTCTTCTTTCCAAAGACACCAAAATTATGTTTGTAACACACTGGAGTAGGAAACTGTTACAATTATAAGTTAGGTAGAGCACTTTCAGGCGTGAATCCCATAATGGGGGGTGCTGGCTAACAGGTTAAGCGTAAATGAGCAACTGTATTTAAAATGTAATAAAAGAGAGAGTCCATAGTTTCTGTTACATTGTCCAGTTGTTCTGAGGTTTTGGATATGCTAAGGAATTCGGATACATCAGGAAGATATCTTAAAAGGCAGTCTTTTGAAAGGAAGTCGTGGCCTGGTGGTTAGAGAATCGGACTCACAATCGAAGGGTTCTCTACAGTTCTCTCACCACCCTCAATACCACGACTTAGGTGCCCTTGAGCAAGGCACTGAACCCCCAACTGCTCCCCGGGCGCCGCAGCATAAATGGCTGCCCACTGCTCCGGGTGTGTGTTCACAGTGTGTGTGTGTGTTCACTGCTCTGTGTGTGTGCACTTCGGATGGGTTAAATGCAGAGCACAAATTCTGAGTATGGGTCACCATACTTGGCCGAATGTAACGTCACTTTCACTTTCACTTTTGTGGTAGAAGTGATGGTTCTTCCATACTTGTAACAAGAAGTAGAATTTACAATTGTAGCTATATGAAGTTTGCACAAAACTAAATAATGATCTGAGATATCATCACTTGGCTGCATAATTTCAACACTATCAACATCAATTCCATGTGACAGTATTAAATCTAGGGTATGATTTCGACAATGAGTAAGGTTCTGACACGTGTTGTCTAACCCCAATAAAGTTCAGAATATCTATAAATCCTGATCCCAATGCATCTTTTTCATTATCAACATGGATATTAAAATCACCAACAATTAATACTTTATCTGCAGCCAGCACTAACTCAGATGTAAAATCAGCAAACTCAAACTTTAATAAAGTCTGTATGGTGCTCTGATGGCCTGTATACAGTAGCCAGTACAAACATAACGGGATTTATTATTACAATTATTTCTCTGGATAATGTTATATGTAGCACCATTACTTTAAACGAGTTATACTTGAAGCCTGCCCTCTGAGAAATCCTGAAAACGTTGTTATAAATTGAAGCAACACCTCCCTCTTTGCCTTTTAGACGCGGCTCATGTTTATAACAGTAATCTTGGGGGGTGGACTCATTTAAAATAATGTAATCACCAGGTTTTAGCCAGTTCCCTTTCGAGAGTACTCTCGTACTGCGTAAGCTAGCTTACGCTATGGGAAAAGGTCCCCTTTTCTCGAGAATATGAAGCCAAAAATTATCCTTAATTTTTAAATAATGTAAAACGCAGTGCTGCAGCACAGCAGACCCAAGCGAAGCGGCTCGCGTGCTTATTGGCTGTGCTGCGGCAACTGCAGCAACCTATGGTGAGGCGGCGGAGAGTAACGAACCAATGGGGGCGCTTCGCGCCCATTGGACGTCAGAGCGCGCCAAAATAGGCGTGGCTGGAACTATATAAGCCACCGCTTCACCATAGGGATCAGATTTCATCTCCTTCAGCGATCTCACCTGCACTTCGCTGTCTTCTCTGGAGAAGCCTCTGCACGCCGTCGAAAAGCCTCTCAGCGGGATAGCACTGCAACGCAGATCTGAGGACGCCGGCTCATGCTTCTTCAGCACTCGCTTCCTGCTGCGCCATCCGGCGTGACTATATCCTTTTCAAAGCTAGTGTGTTTGCCGCTGCATCACACTTTTTTCCTCCAGAATTCGAGGCGTTGTTTCAAATGCCTCGGGCCTGCGCTTCCTGCCGAGGCCCTCTGCCCAGCGAGGACCGCCACATCATCTGTGTCTCCTGCCTGGGCCGCGAGCATGCTGAGAGCGCACTCTTCAAGGGCGGCTGCCCTGAGTGCGACGACATGGCTATATCGACCCTGCGGGCTCGATTAGCTCAAACCAGCCACGATGCTCCACCTGCTCCGCCTCTTCTCTCTCAAGTGCAGCGTAAGAAACGCCGCGATCAGAGAATGCCTGAGCATACTGCTACACGCGAGCTCACGCCGGAACACTCCCCGCGTGCCTCGCCCGCTCTCTCTCCTTCGCCTGTCCTCTTCGTGGACGAGCAGCGCCAGTCCCTGCTCACCAGCGCCCCCTTCTCCTTCGGAGCGCCTGAGGCGGAAGAGGACAGACACGACAGCCTTTCTCTCGCCGCGTCCAGTAGTGAGGAATGGTCGGGCTCCATTGCGGACCCCCCCCCCCTCTACAGCACCCAGCTGGACCGGACAACGCGCCGATATCGACGCGGAGCTTACTCGCGTGCTTACAAGGGCTGTCAGCGACCTTCAGCTCGACTGGTCTCCTCCAGACGAGCCCGCTAAAAGCAGGCTGGATGAATGGTTCCTGCAGGGGCGCCCTTCGGCCCCTCCGCAAAGAAACGCCCCCTTCTTCCCGGAAGTTCACAATGAACTCACGAAGTCGTGGAAAGCCCCATTCTCCGCACGCTTGAAGACTTCTGTCTCGTCAGCGCTCTCCTCTGTCGACGGCGCCCGAGACCACGGTTACGAGAGCCTCCCCCCTCTCGAGGAGGCTATTGCTGCACACCTCTGCCCGCCCTCAGCCGCTGGATGGCGGTCGAAGCCTGTGCATCCATCCAAGCCGTGCCGCACCACCTCAGCTCTCGCTGGCCGAGCTTACACCTCCGCTGGTCAAGCTGCTTCGGCTCTACACACCATGGCTGTGCTGCAGGTTTTTCAGGCCAGACTTCTCCGTAACCTGGACGAGTCTGCCCCAGATACCTATGACTTTAAAGATCTCCGCAGCGCTACTGATCTAGCCCTGCGTGCGACAAAGACCACAGCACAAGCGATCGGCCGAAGCATGGCAAGCCTCGCTGTTTTAGAGCGACACCTCTGGCTCACGCTCACGGAGATGAAAGACGCCGACAAATCCGCCTTTCTCGACTCTCCTATCTCGCCTTCCGGCCTCTTTGGCCAGTCGGTTAAGGGTTTCGCTGAACGCTTCACTGAGGCTCAGAAAACGTCACAGGCAATGAGACACTTCCTGCCGAAACGCTCTAGCTCTGCTGCGGGACGCCGTAGAAATGCGCCGCACCCTCAGACCTCGAAGCCATCGCAGCCAGACTTACAGTCTCGCCCAGCGACCAAAACCCAGCACCGCTCTCGCTCTACGAGCCGCAAACCGCCAGAGAGACGGGGACCTCGGCCCAGGATTGTGCTGAACCCCGAGCCTCCGAAGCCCTCCTGACCTTCGGGCTGAAAAGACCGTGGTTAAGTCCCGCTGCGGCCGGACCACCACACAAGAAACCTCACATGCTTCCTCCAATCCCCTCACTAAAGGCGGTTGGAGATGTCTATACTGCAGTAAACGAGCCTGTTACAATGCACGCACGCCTGCACACAAACGCCGTTTTCACGGCGACCTCAATAAAGCACAAAAAGAGCTTTTTCTATGTAGGCAGTGTGCCCACTACACAGTACGCACCCTACATGTATACAAACTCCCCCAAGTGTCACAAAGACTCACTCGGGTCTCCTTTCATGCCCACCTTCCCGCTCGCGCCGGAGGTGCTCTAAATGTAGTGCGCGTGCCCACTTCTCAGTGCGCAACCCTACAAATAAGCGCTGTCACCACAGTGTCACAAGCACAGCATACTCGAGCTACTGGTCCCCTCATAACAGGCGGCCAGTGCGCGAAGCACATTCAACCCATAGCCGCACGAGCCGCTGCATGGCAGGCCATCCCCGGCATATCAAATTGGGTTTTGAATATAATAAAACGAGGTTACTCACTCCAGTTCGCTCGCAGACCGCCGCGCTTTCGCGCCGTGGTCGAAACGAAAGTGAAAAGCGAAATGACACACGTCCTTTGCGCCGAACTGATAAACCTTCTTGCAAAAGGGGCGATAGAAACTGTCCCCCCTGCGCAGCGCGAGTCAGGCTTTTACAGCCGCTACTTCCTCGTACCAAAAAAGGATGGCGGTCTCAGACCCATCCTAGATCTCAGACGTTTGAACAAAGCGCTTATGACGCGATCGTTCAAAATGTTAACTACCAAACAAATACTCGCGCAAATTCGCCCGAGGGATTGGTTTTTCTCAGTGGATCTGAAAGACGCTTACTTTCACATTCAAATAGCACCCCATCACAGGCCATTCTTGAGATTCGCCTTCGAGGGGCAGACTTATCAGTACATGGTTCTTCCATTCGGCCTCTCCGTAGCGCCCCGTACGTTTACACGGTGCATGGATGCCACTCTCGCACCCCTGAGAATGCGGGGAGTGCGAGTATTGAACTACCTCGACGACTGGCTAGTTTTAGCCCATTCCGAGGAACTACTGACGACACACAGATCCTGGATCCTCAGCCATTTAGAATGCCTGGGTCTCACGATCAACACTGTCAAGAGCGCTCTGTCTCCCAGCCAGAGGATTTCCTTTTTGGGGACAGACATAGACTCTGTGACATGTACAGCGCGTCTGACGTCACAGCGCGCTCTCACTATTCAGCATTTAGCCGTGTCGTTCAAAGCCGGGTCTCTTTACCCGCTCAAACGATTTCAGGAAATGCTAGGTCTGATGGCATCAGCCTCTGCGGTTCTCAAACTGGGCCTGCTGCGCATGCGCCCACTACAGCGCTGGCTGAGAGACCGTGTTCCAGCGCGCGCCTGGATTTCCGGCCGCGCGCGCATCAGGGTGACCCACGGCTGCATCACAGCTCTGGCCCCTTGGAAAATAGCCAACTGGTATCAGTTAGGCGTAAGCACGGGCGCTGTCTCGAAATGGAAAGTAGTCTCGACAGATGCATCCAACCTCGGTTGGGGCGCCCTGTACGAGGGCAGGTCTGCCTCCGGCCTCTGGTCGAGCCCGGAGCGACTGTTACACATAAACTGTCTGGAGATGATAGCGGTCGAACTATCCCTGAAAGCTTTCCTCCCATTTTTAAAGGGCCACCACGTTCTGGTCAGATCAGACAGCATGTCAGTGGTGGCCTACATAAATCGCCAGGGTGGTGTCAGGTCAGAAACCTTGCACACCCTGACCGAGCGTCTTCTGACATGGGCACATTACAATCTGCGCTCGCTAAAGGCAGCGCATGTACCTGGCATCCTGAACCGGGGCCCGGACATGCTTTCCAGGGCGAATGTTCCCCCTGGGGAGTGGTCTCTTCACCCACAGACGGTTCAGTTGATGTGGAGCATCTTCGGCAGGGCAGAGGTCGACCTCTTCGCCTCAGAAGACAACGCTCATTGCCCAATATATTTTTCAAAGAGCAGGGACGCGCTGGCCCTCGATTGGCCCAGACGCCCGCTTTATGCCTTCCCACCGGTCGCGATGCTACCGCAGGTCATCGATCGGGTCAGGAAGAGCAGATGTGCTATGCTGCTAGTAGCCCCACTCTGGACGACCCAACCTTGGTTCTCCGAGCTGATGCAGCTGTCCAGTACAGCCCCATGGCCAATACCGCTGCGGAAAGATCTCCTCACGCAGCTGAAGGGCGCGCTCTGGCATCCCCACCCCGAACTTTGGGCCCTTCATGTATGGCCCCTCAACGGGTACCCGGGAACCTCCCTGAGGGAGTGTTAAAGACCATTACGGAAGCCAGAGCGCCCTCAACCATGCGCCTATACGCGCAGAAATGGTCAGTGTTCTCCACCTGGTGCGGGACACGGAACCTAGACCCTCACTTATGTGACGTGACGGAGATACTCTCCTTCCTACAGGAGCGTTTAGACGCGGGCAGATCCCCGTCTACGCTCAAAGTGTATGTGGCAGCCATTGCAGCTTCTCATGCTCCGGTGGCCGGCCTATCACTGGGAAAAAACGAACTGGTCATTCGTTTCCTTAAGGGAGCTCGTCGGATGAACCCTCCCCGACCCCCTTCAATCCCTTCCTGGGACCTGTCTACGGTCCTAGAGGCCTTAAAGGGCCCCCCTTTTGAACCGCTTCAGTCTGTCGATATGAAGCTTCTTTTGTTCAAAACCGCTTTTCTACTGGCTCTGGCCTCAGTCAAGCGAGTGGGGGATTTACATGCGCTATCTGTAAGCGCTGACTGTCTCGAGTTTGGGCCTAATGACTCCAGAGTCATTCTCAGACCAAGACACGGCTATGTCCCCAAGGTGCTCTCAACACCGTTCAGAGCGCAGGTCATCTCGCTGTCAGCCCTTTCCTCGCAAAGCGACGAAAGCAACGCGAGCTTCATCTGCCCCGTCAGGGCTCTTAAAACCTATATTGCGCGCTCCGCCTTATTCAGGAGGTCGGACCAGCTCTTCATATGCTTTGGTGGGCGCACCCGAGGTCTCGCCACCACGAAGCAAAGCCTATCGCGATGGATAGTAGACACTATCTCGCTGGCTTACAAATCTAAGGGCCTTCACTGCCCGTTCGGCATCAGAGCCCATTCCACCCGAGGTATGGCCTCGTCATGGGCGTGGTCCTGCGGGATACCACTGGATGATATCTGTGCGGCGGCAGGCTGGGCCTCTCCGTCCACATTTATTAGATTCTATAATCTGCAAGTCCCTGCCCTGCAGGCCAGGGTACTTTCTATATAGACGTGCTAAGCCTTATCACGTCCCCCTTTTTTCGTTCCCTATATAAAGCTCACTAAGGTTGGCTGTTGGGACTGGGATTTCTCCTGCTATAAAGCCCCGAGCTCTCGCCTCGGGCTGTGACAGGTCGAAGTTCCCGAGCACGCACGGCGTTTTACATTTTGTTCCCATAGCGTAAGCTAGCTTACGCAGTACGAGAGTACTCTCGAAAGGGAACGTACTCGGTTACTAACGTAACCTCGGTTCCCTGAGATGAGGGAACGAGTACTGCGTAACCTGCCGTGCTATGTGCTCGGACCGGGTGATCGCTTCAGTCGATTTAAAACCTGATCCCTATGGTGAAGCGGTGGCTTATATAGTTCCAGCCACGCCTATTTTGGTGCGCTCTGACGTCCAATGGGCGCGAAGCGCCCCCATTGGTTCGTTACTCTCCGCCGCCTCACCATAGGTTGCTGCAGTTGCCGCAGCACAGCCAATAAGCTTTTTTTTACTTTTCCGAGCCGCTTCGCTTGGGTCTGCTGTGCTGCAGCACTGCGTTTTACATTATTTAAAAATTAAGGATAATTTTTGGCTTCATATTCTCGAGAAAAGGGGACCTTTTCCCATAGCGTAAGCTAGCTTACGCAGTACTCGTTCCCTCATCTCAGGAAACCGAGGTTACGTTAGTAACCGAGTACAATTTTTGTCAAACAGAGCACATCTAGATTATGATCAGTGATCATATTATTTGAACATATACAGTTATCATAAGTGTTTTCGTAGAAAGGAATCTGATATTCAATAAGCCAAGCTTTATCATTTGTTTATCCATATTGCATCATTTTTTATTTGTTGAACCTCAATTAAATTGTTAATGTTAACTTGGTTTGGACGTTTTTTGTATTTTCTAGTTCGGGGAACGGACGCAGTCTCTATAGTGTGATATCTAGGTGAAAGAGTGTATATGTGCTGAGAATTAACTGACCTCTGTGACGTGAGGCAGCTAGCAGACGGTCGGTTTAGCCAGTCTGTCTGCTTCCTGACCTGGGCCAGGTACCAAGCTGAAATAATGTCCCAAAGGGTTCTTTTTTAACATAACATTAGAAGTAAACAACATACAGAGACAAATGAAAACATTTTCCCATACAATTCTGACCCCAGGAATTTAATGGAATGGTTATTTTTTGACATTTGACAACATATTGACCTTATTTCTGGACAAAAATAGCAAAAAATGGCCAAAGATGTGTAGAGGATCAACTATTTTTTTGTTTTCTCAAGCGCATAGGGTGATTTTTTTTTCCCCACAACCTGTTATTTCTTTATCATTCAAGTGTCTATTTTAAGATTAAATTGGGTACCAAGCTGAAATAATGTCCAAAATGCTTTATTTTTAACCCTTTGCACCAAACCGAAAAATCTAAATATGATTTAAAGTGGCATAACTTTTGATGTAAACAACTCACAGAGACAAATGGACACATTTTTCAATACAATTCTGACCCCAGAAATTGTTATTTGTCATGTTTTATAACATCTTGACCATATGTGGTCAGAAAGAGCAAAAAAGATCATTTGACAGCGTTTTTATTATACTTAGCAGCATGGCCATGGTAGCTCCTTTGGCTCTTTGAATGCCTTTATAGTGTGAGAATGGAGGGTGAGTGCTGCTTCTTGAAGTTGGTCAGCTGTTCCAAGTTTGTATGCACATCCAACTGCTTCATCTACAGTAATGCTGAGCTGTATATGAGGTTCGACTTAATAAACTCATGTTGTTGCACCTTGGAGAATGTGAGTTCATGAGAGATGTCTTTGTCTCCCTGTAACCGTCTTGCCAATTTCTCACTGCGGTATTAAGGATTAGGAAAACCTTGATTTTCCAATGTCTTCATGTACAAGTTACACATGGATCTTAGCTGGACAACCTCTTTGCATTCAATCACATTCCTAAGAATGTAATCCTTTACCACACAATATGACTTGTTATGTGCTGCTATCTTCTGGGCCTGCAGGCTGTCAGTGTTGTCTGCTGCCTTTTCTACTCTCTCCCTTACACGCACATGGGTTTGGTACTCTGTGTTGAAGTTGTTTCTGCATGATGGATGATACTTAGCTTCCATTAAAAAAAGGTCCTTGCCCTGCACCTTGCGATAAAGAGCCTCTTTCTTTAATTCCTGTGCCCTAGGTTCAATAACTTTCCAGGCTGGTTCCTTGTGTTTCCAACTCTGAAACTTTGTAAGTTCTTCAGTCTTGCCCTTGAACTTGCAGTTTGCTTTGTCACAGAAAATGCACTGACTGGGAAACAAGAAGGAACACCTTCTTGGAGCTCCTTCAGATTGAACTGACAGTGATTTGACATGGCACAGAGAGTCCCTTTTCAATGATAATGATTCACCAGATATAGAAGCCTTTGAAACTTGTAAATGATATACACTCACCTAAAGGATTATTAGGAACACCTGTTCAATTTGGGGGTGTGGTCCTGTTCAAGACAATCTCCTATATGGGGTCGTTCTACCATATTTAATATGTACATATTTATATCATAAGTATGCGCATAGGTGAATAATTCCCTCTGACTATTCTCGACGACCACACTCCTGTCTGGTAGATGGCGGTAAATGGACCTTAAGTTGGTCTGCCAACCGCCAGTTAAACTCTAAAAGAAGAAGAAGAAGACAACCTCCTGAACTCCAAACTGAATGTCAGAATGGGAAAGAAAGGTGATTTAAGCAATTTTGAGCATGGCATGGCTGTTGGCGCCAGACGGGCCGGTCTGAGTATTTCACATCTGCTCAATTACTGGGATTTTCACGGGCAACCATTTCTAGGGTTTACAAAGAATGGTGTGAAAAGGGAAAAACATTCAGTATGTGGCAGTCCTGTGGGCAAAAATGCTTTGTTGATGCTAGAGGTCAGAGGAGAATGGGCCAACTGATTCCAGCTGATAGAAGAGCAACTTTGACTGAAATAACCACTCGTTACAACTGAGCTATGCAGCAAAGCATTTGTGAAGCCACAACACGCACAACCTTGAGGCGGATGGGCTACAACAGCAGAAGACCCCACTGGGTACCACTCACCTCCACTTCAAATAGGAAAAAGAGGCTACAATTTGCATGAGCTCACCAAAATTGGACAGTTGAAGACTGGAAAAATGTAGCCTGGTCTGATGAGTCTCGATTTCTGTTGAGACATTCAGATGGTAGAGTCAGAATTTGGCGTAAACAGAATGAGAACATGGATCCATCACGCTTTGTTACCACTGTGCAGGCTGGTGGTGGTGGTGTAATGGTGTGGGGGATGTTTTCTTGGCACACTTTAGGCCCCTTAGTGCCAATTGGGCATCGTTTAAATGCCACGGCCTACCTGAGCATTGTTTCTGACCATGTCCATCCCTTTATGACCACCATGTACCCATCCTCTGATGGCTACTTCCAGCAGGATAATGCACCATGTCACAAAGCTCGAATCATTTCAAATTGGTTTCTTGAACATGACAATGAGTTCACTGTACTAAAATGGCCCCCACAGTCACCAGATTTCAACGTGGTGTTGGTGTGGTGAAACAGGAGCTTCGTGCCCTGGATGTGCATCCCACAAATCTCCATCAACTGCAAGATGCTATCCTATCAATATGGGCCAACATCTCTAAAGAAGGCTTTCAGCACCTTGTTGAATCAATGCCACATATAATTAAGGCAGTTCTGAAGGCGAAAGGGGGTCAAACATAGTGTTAGTATGGTGTTCTTAATAATCCTTTAGGTGAGTGTATTTTCCCTGTAAAGCTTTTATAGCAGTATTGGTGATAGCCAATTGTATCCAAAGACAAGTCCTCTAATTTCAATGGAAAATGTTCACAAATATCCCTCATGTGGTATGGTGAACTGACGTCTTTACAGAGTCTCATATCTCATATACTGTGTAGATATGGTAAATGGACTGCATTTATATAGCGATTTCAACAGACCACGTGGCTATCCAAAGCGCTTTACAATTTGCCTCACATTCACCCATTCACACACCGATGGCGGTGTCAGCCATTCAAGGCGCCATCCAGCTCGTCAGGAGCAGCTGGGGTTAGGTGTTTTGCTCAAGGACACCTCAACACTTGGTCAGGTGGAGCCGGGGATTGAACCACCAACCTTCCGGTTTGTAGACAACCTACATGAACCACTGAACCACTGCCGCCCACTGATAGCTTCTTGCTTGCCCTCCCCACCTGCATGTGTTGAGTGTGGTAAAATTACCATACTCAGAAAGAGTTGAGACATGTACTGTACATGTTAGGGAACGAATCCTTTTTGGAGGCACGTTGTGTTACAATGTTTAATTTTCCCCTTGGTAAGTATGTATGAAGTATTGAGCCTGAAAAAAAAAAATTTTAGCTGGTAGCTACCAACTAAGCTACCAAAACTGCTAGTCAAGAATACGAATTTGATTTCCGAAAGCCTGTGATTATAATAAAAACTGTTGAAAAATCACTTTAAGTTATGACTACAAAGGTATCTCTTAATTATAGTTTCAAATACTTACTTTTTGGACCTTTTTGGATTTTTTCTGTAGTTATTTATTTATTTATTTATTTAAATTTAAGTTAATTTGCTTTGTTTTGTTTACTTCAAAAGTAAAACTATTTTAAATATCTTCAGGTTCAGGATAGGTGAAGGAAAAGGTTCAAATAAACCCTATTTCAGGCTGCTAAGTATAATAAAAACGCTGTCAAATGAACTTTTTTGCACTTTTTGACCACATATGGTCAAGATGTTATAAAACATGACAAATAAAAATTTCTGGGGTCAGAATTGTATTGAAAAATGTGTCCAATTGTCTCTGTGAGTTGTTTACATCAAAAGTTATGCCACTTTAAATCATATTTAGATTTTTCGGGTTTGGTGCAAAGGGTTAAAAATTAAGCATTTTGGACATTATTTCAGCTTGGTACCCAATTTAATCTTAAAATAGACACTTGAATGATAAAGAAATAACAGGTTGTGGAAAAAAAATCACCCTATGCACTTGAGAAAACGAAAAAATAGTTGGTCCTCTACACATCTTTGGCCATTTTTTGCTATTTTTGTCCAGAAATAAGGTCAATATGTTGTCAAATGTCAAAAATAACCATTCAATTAAATTCCTGGGGTCAGAATTGTATGGGAAAATGTGTTCATTTGTCTCTGTATGTTGTTTACTTTTAATGTTATGACACTTTATATATAATTTTTTAATTTTTCGGGTGCTGGTCGGGTGCAGCAAAGGGTTAAAAAGAACCCCTTGGGACATTATTTCAGCTTGGTATCTGGCAGATTATGAAAATAGACACTTTAAGGATTTTAAAAAATCAGGTGACATAAAAAAGCCGGGGGTGCGCGTGGACCCCTATTTCCATCTAGACTAGAGGGGTGAGTGGAAGGACCTGGGGATGTGGATCTGGGGGAGGGGGGATTCATAGTTCTTTGGTGCCTGGGGCAGAAGAGGGAAGGGGAGCAAGTTCGGGAGCGAGTTCAGCTTCCTGACAGCCTAATGAATGAAGCTGTCCTTCAGTCTGCTGGTCCTGGCCTGGAGACTCCGCAGTCTCCTCCCTGATGGCAGAGGGCTTTGCGGGTGAGACAGGTTCCATAAAGGTCCTGGAGGGAGGGGAGAGACACACCAATGATCTTCTCAGCTGCTCCCACTATGCGTTGTAGAGTCTTCCAGCAGGACGCATTGCAGGCGCCACACCACACAGTGATGCAGCTAGTCAGAATGCTCTCGATGGTGCCTCTGTAGAAGGTGCACATGATGGGCTCTGGCTCTTTAGTTTGTGGAGGAAGTAGAGACACTGCTGTGATTTCTTGGCCAGTGCTGCTGTGTTTTCAGTCCAGAAGAGGTCCTCTGTGATGTGCACACCCAGGTACTTGGTGCTGTTCACTCTCTCCACAGTCGCACCATTGATGGTCAGAAGAACATGCTGAGTGTGCACTCTCCTGAAGTCAACAACAATCTCTTTCATCTTCTCCACGTTCAGAGAGAGATTGTTGTCACTGCACCACCGGTCCAGGCAGCTCACCTCACTCCTGTATTTTGTCTCCTGTATTCATCTCTGTTGCTAATGAGACCCACCACAGTCGTGTCATCCGCAAACTTAATGAAGAGGTTGGAGTTGTGTGACAGTGTGCAGTCATGGGTCAGCAGAGTGAAGAGGAGGGCTCTCAGCACACATCCTTGGGGGAGGGGGGCAGTTTTCAGTGTGATGGTGCTGGATGTGTTGCTGCCAACCCATACTGTCTGAGGTCTTCCAGTTAGAAAGTCCAATAGCCAGTTGCACAGCGAAGTGTTGAGCCCCAGCTGGACCAGTTTGTGAAAGAGCTGTTGAAGGATGATAGTGTTGAATGCTGAACTGAAGTCTATGAACAGCATTCTGATGTATGTGAATGTCCCACTTCAGGTCCTGAGAGATGCCTGTGCAAAGGAATCTGAATGACTCCACTGCAGTTACAGTGCTGTCCATGATGGTGAGTGGGAGGAGAGCAGAGGGGTATTTCCTGAAGTTCACTATCATCTCCACTGTTTTGAGCGTGTTGAGCTCCAGGTTGTTGAGACAGCACCAGACAGCCAGCTCTTTAACCTCCTGTCTGTAAACAGATTTTAATGAGGCCAATGAGTGTGGTGTCATCTGCAAACTTCAGGAGCTTGACAGAGGGGTCCTTAAATGTGCAGTAATTGTATATTTACCCAACCTCACTAGCTGCTGCCTGTCTGTTGGGAAGCTGTTGATCCAATGACAGATGAAGGTAGGCACGGAGAGCTGAGTTAGTTTGGGCAGGAGAAGGTTTGGGGTGATTGTGTTAAAGGCCAAGCTGAGGTCCACAAACAGGATCCTGACATAATTCCCTGGTCTGTCTAGATGTTGCAGAACACAATGCAATCCAATGTTTACTGTATCATCCACAGAGGATCCAGTAAGGGTCCGGTAATGTACTTCAGGGGGGCCAGCACCAGTTTTTCAAATGACTTAATGACCACAGACATTAGAGCCACAGGCCTGAAGTCATTTAGTCCTGTAATTTTGGATTTTTGGGGTTGGATGGTGATGATGGTGGAGCGTTTGAAGCATGAAGGGACTTCGCTCAGCTCCAGTGATCTGTTGAAGATCTGTGTGAAGATGGGGGCCAGCTGCTCAGCACAGGATTTCAGACAGACTGATGTAACACAAGGCCTGGTGCTTTTTTCCTTTTCTGCTTCCATTAGTCCTGGCGTACCTCCTCTTCTCTGATATGAAATGGAGGTATGGGGGAGAAGGGGGTTGCAGGAGGTGTGAATGATGTGTGGAGAAGTGTTCTTTCAAACCTGCAGTAAAACTCGTTCAAATCGTCTGCCAGTTGTTGATTCTCCACAGTGCTGGTGGATGGTGTCTTGTATTTGGTGATCTCTTTCAGACTTTTCTACGCTGATGCTGAGTCACTAGAAGTCCTTTTTTTCAGAATAATTCCTCTTTGCCACTCTGATCTCCTTTTCCAGTGTGTATTCAGTCTATTTATATAAGACATTGTCCCCCTTCCTGTAAGCATCTTTTGTGGCCTGACAAAACTGTCTAAGTTTTGCAGTGAACCCCGGTTTGTTATTGTTGTATGTTAGATGAGTCCTGGTAGGAATACAGATATCCTCACAGAAACTGATATAAGATGTTACAGTCTCTGTGAGCTCGTTCATATCGGTGGCAGCAGCTTCAAAAACACTCCAATCAGTATGTCAAACACATATCAAATCAGGAGATGTGTGGTGCCGAATGTCCAGCAATTCATCCCTGGTGAAACTGATTGCAGGAATATAACTAAAGACAGGACAAACTAACAAAAACACAAAAACAACTGCAGAGCATGCAACGGAGGCAACCATCCTGTATCTGTGCCAGTGTATATTTCTTCTACTAATAACTTTGTCATAGCTCTGAACAGTTTCTCTTTTCCTTCTTTCCCTAAATCAGACCAGATCCCTGTACTGCAGGATAAAGCTGAATGTGCCAGCGCTGGACAGGTTTTTAATTATTTTTGACTGAACAGGGAGGCCTCAACAGTGCTCCTGGATCTTCTGAGAAATGAGCAGCAACAGTGATTGGGTGCCACAATCCAGACCCTGATATTTCCTTTCTGTCTGGCCAGTGACACATCATACAAAGTTGTCTCCACTATGCCTCGTTCCACTGTCTTGTCCTCCGAGTCGCTAAGGAAGTGCTGGCCATACGCCTAAAGATTCACCTCCAATTTCAGACTGTTTTTCATCAGCTTTCTTTATTTGCACTTCAGCGACTGCATTCACCTTTCGGTCAAAGTGCCATGAAGTATTGTTATTGCCAGCTGCCATGTTTTTGCTTCAATGCAAGTGATGACCTTCACAGTAAGTGTGTTAAATGTTTGGGCGCGAGGTGGTTCACTGCATTCCTCAATGCAAATCTTGCGAAAACCCTTCACACTAGGCTTGTGGTTTTTGAGAAGGGGTCATCCATCTTTCCCCATCACAGTTCGAAGCCGACCTCATTAGAGGTCATAGAGGAATATTAATTATTTTTCCTACTGCACCCTTTTGTAACTGATATTCCTGTTAACCCAACAGTTATTGTTCGCTGATAACTATTTCAGTGAAGTGGAAGAATTGAATAGAACGATTGACAAACAATTGAGGAAAGAAGGGAGACCATTCAGTTGGTGGGTATTTCTCTTATATACTTAAAAATTTTATACTTAAGGGTTAGATGTCAGTAACATGATTATTCTGTTTGGTTCTCTCTCTCGATAACTCCAACAGTGCATAAGTATATTAAAAAATAACAGATATTGACACTAACAAAATACATAAAACAGCTCTCATACTGAATGAAATGCCAGAGTATCAAAATAAGTTTTAAGACTGGATTTAAAAACAGCAAGTGTCTGGGCCTGCCTAACATAATGGGGCAAGTTATTCCAAAGCTTTAAACCTGCGACAGTAAAAGCCCGGTCACCCCTGCTTTTAAGCCTTGTTTGAGGTACAACAAAGAGTAAACAGTCAGCTGACCTAAATTCTTTTGATGAATTATGCGGTTGTAGTAAATCAGAAAGGTAACTTAGTGCCAGGCCATTTAATGACTTAAAAACTAAAACCTTAAAATAAATTCTAAAATGAACAGGAAGCCAATGATGAGAAGTCAGTATGGTTGTAATTTGTTCATGCTTACATGTCCATGTTTAACAGATGAGCAGCAGCATTTTGCACCATCTGTAAACATCTGAGGGTGGCCTGATTACTATAATAGTCAAGACGGGTCAAGATAAAAGCATGAATGACAATTTCAAAATTATTAAAAGACAAAAAAGACTTGATTCTTGATAATAGCCTTAACTGAATAAAAAACTCAAAATTAATTTGTTTATCCAATTTAAAATCCATGTCCATTATAACACACAGGTTTTAAAAATGTTATAACACTCAAATCTACATTAAGGGGGTCATCAAGGTCTAAATATCATGACTTCTGTTTTTTCTTCATTGAACTTCAAAAAATGTGAAGCAATCCAGGCCCTAACCTTCTCAAGACAGACCGACAGTCGTGCTATAGAGTTTGCATCTTTCCATTTCAAAGTGTGTCGTCTGCCTAACAATGAAATGAGATGCCATTTTTCCTAAAAATTAACCCTAACAGAAGTAAATATGATGAAAATATGAAAGCAAGTACATTGTGTGTTTTGGGAAGTGTTCCCGGTTCCGTTTATCCTAATTAATGCAGCCTAAAAATCCTTTAACGGATTTGAATATTAGAAATGTGTTAGTGTGTTATGTGCAAACCATGTTAAAGAGTTGGGTCTTTAATCTAGATTTAAACTGACAGTGTGTGTTTTCCTCCCGAATAGTGTTAGGTAGGTTATTCCAGAGTTTAGGCGCTAAATAGGAAAAGGATCTGCTGCCAGCAGTTGATTTTGATATTTAGGTATTATCAGATTGCCTGAGTTTTGAGAACACAGCGGATGTGGAGGACTATAGTGCAATAAGAGCTCATTCAAATACTGAGGTACTAAACCATTCAGGACTTTATAAGTAAAAAGCAAGATTTTAAAGTCTATACAATGTTTGATAGGCAACCAGTGCAGTGTTGACAAAACTTGGCTAATATGGTCATACTTCCTGGTTCTAGTAATAACTCTAACTGCTGCATTTTGGACTAGCTGGAGTTTATTTATTAATCGTGCAGAACAACCACCCAATAAAGCATTACAATAGTCTAATCTTGAGGTCATGAATTCATGAATTAACATCTCTGCATTTGACATTGAGAGCATAGGTCGTAATTTAGATATATTTTTGAGATTAATCCAAGATTGTAATTGAATAAAAATCTTTTTACCACCTGCGTTCAGCTTGCCTACACTCTTGTCTTACAGCAAGAGTGGTGTCATTCAGCCAAGGTTCAACTTTTATATGATGTTGCTTAAAAAGAAAATTATTTCACAAACACATTATTTTCCACATACTGTACATTATTGTTTCTTCTCTATGCCCCGCCTCTCTGAAATGCATTGATTTTTACAAAGCTCATCGTTCTAAAAAATGCGCGGTGTGCTCTGATTGCCCAGTTATCCAGTGCATTGAGATTGGCCGAATACCTCAAGCATGTGATTGAAATGTTATGTCCCTTACCATATTGTGATGCAGTGTCCCAGTGCGATAAGACAAAAACAATAAAACCCATTATAAACAAGCAGTTTGTTGCATCCAGTGGGGACATAGTTATTGATTATAATAACTTCAACTGTCTTTTAATGCATTGCATCACGCCACGTAAACATAATGTCTGCATTTGTGATAGGAGAAACGACAAACAACAAGCGCTACTCTACACTGCTCAAAACTCACGTTTGAATCATCAGTGGCAAATTTTGGCTACTCTCCCAGGTTCAGGAAACAGTCCTCCATAAAATGTGTTGTACCCACACAAATATTTGGGTTGAACAGTTCTGGAACAGTGTTGAAAATATAATTTAACCACTGATTTCTCGTTGTGTCCTCTTTTGGAAGACCAAACAAATTAATTAAACTAAACACGCATGGCAACGGAGGCCACAACAAAAATGTTACGCCTTCTTTCTTTGCATGAACATTTGGGCAGTGTTATACAAATCTTCCCACACAGTGACATAGACATGTGGGTTTGTGTTTAAATGAGGCATTTTAGGAGGGCATGGACTAGTCTTATCTTTTATAAAGAATATATCTTTGGGTTTGAGACTTTAGTCTTTGCAACTTTAGGGATCTTATCTATTCACAAAAAGCTTGTAATACTTCAAAGAAAAAGGAAATGAGAAATCACATCATATGACCCCTTTAAGTGTGAATTCATTTATGTTTAAATTTAAAATGAGTCAAAGCCGGTATTGCACACTTTGTAATTAATCTCATAAGATGCATTTTGAATCCAAAATTAGAACTGAAAAAAAAAATATATTCTTGAGATTCAATTTCGTTGATTACATTTACAAACATTACTACAAAATAAACTACCATGGTCCTAGAAATACTGTCCTGAAACGGCAGCCTCCACTACATAATCCTGTTCTGTAGGTGGTGCTGTTACAAAAAACTAGGGACCTTAAAAAGGCGGTCCTAGAAATGTAGCCCTGGAACTTCAGCCTCGAGTTCTGCAGGAACATACTCTTGGGCCACAGAGGCTTGATTTGTGACACAAAGAATTAACAGAACATCCAGGTGTTAGACAGGGTTCTAGTTGTCCAGTTCACAAAATGGTCTCCTCTAGTTAACTAAAATTAAAATGATGTGTAGAGAAATGTGATGAGCAGTGTAGTGTTACCTAATGCTGTCCAAAGACATTCATAGAGACAATAATGTTCCATCAAACTCGGATCTGAGACAACTGTTGTTACGTCCCCCAGCTCTGGTGTTTGTAGCTACACGTGTTTGAGTGTAGTGTCTCTTCCCCTCTTGATTACAGATGAGCCACACCTGAGCGGAGCCTGTTCTTGCGCTATAAAAGGCTTCCTGGATCATTTCTGAAGGTGCACCCCGAGAGTCTGCAGTGCACATCCGTGCTTGCTGGCTTTGAAAATTGCCGTTCAGCTGTCAGTAGAAAACATTCCGCGTTTGCAGTTTTTGTTTTGTTCTGTTTGCTGATTGTTAAGCAACCTTTCTAATATCCATTCTGTCTAAATAAAATCCCCTATATTATTGTTGATACAAGCTGTTCGGTGTGCGTCTCTCCTTTATGTTAAGGGTGGTGTCCGACCGCCTGTAACATAGTGGGGGCTCGTCCGAGGTAAATGGTTTCGATTAAATCGGACTTAAGTGTTAGATTGCGGAACTTCGGAAAGCTACAACATTTTGGTGAGTATTCTTGTGGGCAGTTATGATTGTCTGTTCATTTGTTTAGTCGACTGTTTATTTTATTTTGGTGGATATCTCAGGAGGGGGCTCGGTGGGAAGCCTCGAGCTGAGTAAGCCACTGAAGATTGCGTAGATATTTAGGATTTTTGTTTGGTTTTGTGTATAGTTAGTTAGAGAAGCTGGACAACATTCTTGCTTATCAGAATACTCTTTAGTTCAGTTGTATAGCTTGTGATATATTGTGGCATATCGCCTATTTAGTTAGCGCTGGTATAGCCTACTCTGATTATACTAAGCGTATTGGGAACTTTTGTGGGTGGACTTTAAAATTTGTGGTTGTTTGTAGCCTATATTGTGCTTTTCGTTTAACCACCTTAGATATTCGCTACCTGGTAGCTTTGTTGCAGTTAAACCGCTTTGGTAAGTGTTTGCGTATTAGCTTTTATTTATTTTATTTTTTTCTTGACTTTGGTGCGCACTTTTCGCGGTTTAATTATTATTTTGTACTTGATTTTTGGTGCACGTTTTAACCGTTGTATCGTGTTAAAATGGCAACAGAGGAAGCATTTATTAAAGAACCCTCAAATGAGTTACTTTTTAAATTTTCGAAAGAGCAGTTGCTGAATTTAGCCGTAACTTATAAAGTTGAGCTCACTTCTGCTTAAAAACGCACCAAAGACACAATCAGGGCCGTCTTACAAGCTGCTTTGGTTAGTGAAGGCAAATTTGCCTGTAGAGAAACAATCTCCCGTGTCTACGGAAGCATTACAGCTGCAGATTCGGTTGCAAGAGTTAAGTATCAAAGAGAAAGAAATTGAGTTCGAGCGTGAGCGTATGCAAGCTCAGGCCCGTGGGAATGAACTTGAAAACCGACTGGCATTAAGAAAGTTAGAACTCGAGGCCCAGAAGGAAGGTGTCGCCCCTTCTGACCCTAATTCATTTGATGTCACTCGCCACATCCGGCTTGTGCCACCTTTTGTGGAAAAAGATGTGGAAAAATATTTTCCACATTTTGAGCGTGTCGCAACCAATTTAAATTGGCCAAAAACTGCATGGGCATTCCTCCTGCAATGCGTTTTAGTGGGAAGGGCGCAGGAGGTTTACTCGTCGTTAACAGTGGAGCAGAGCGGTGACTATGATATGGTGAAAGCGTCAGTTCTGAGGTGCTATCAGCTGATCCCTGAAGCATATCGTCAGAAGTTTAGGAACTTAAAAAAAACGGAGCGTCAAACTTTTGTTGAATTCGGTCGAGATAAAGCAGCTCTGTTTGATCGTTGGTGCTCATCACAGCAGGTTGATAGTCAGGAGAAATTACGTGAACTAATTATCTTAGAAGAATTTAAGAACTGTCTGCCAACCGCTGTGTAGTGATGGCAAAATCGAGGCCTCGTGAACCAATGAAACCGTTGAACCAAATGTGCCATTGTTTCGAGGCTTCGAATCAATCCGACACCCGTCTCAACGGTGACGCCTAGTGGTCACTTGCAGGTGTTGATCTGAAACAACCTTGACGAGCCATTAAAAAAATGTGGTGTTTTTTTATTATTATAATGTTCTAATATGTGAAGCTTGTAACCTATAGGCTCCTCACTGTGCATAATGTTATTTTGGTCATGAAAAATGAATATTAATAAAAGAAATCAAGCCACAATGTCTCACTTTTTTAGAGATTTTTATTCAAAAATATTAATTTATCTGCTGTGGAAGGACTTAGCCTACTACTTTTTTTTACAGATAATTTCTCCAGCCTTTGAAAAAATCCTCTCACAAGGGACACTTGTTGCTGGCATACAAAGATATTTTTTTGCAAGGACATACAAATGAGGAAAGATTACTGCTCTCTCTTTCCAGTAAGTTAGTGGATCATGAGTTCTGGGCAAATACGCATCGTTGATGTATTTTTTTCACTTCCACTGTGGCATCAGCTGTAGCATTGTGTATCATCTTGGTTTGATGGATGCGAGTATCAAAAAGTTCCCATAAACTGTCCTGTGTTTCTACTGGTGTTGATGGTGATGATGATGGGTGTGATGTTGACATTTCTGGGTCTGAATAAAAATGAAAACAGCAATTAGTAACAAATCCTAAACTGACGGCATATATGAAGGATATATTATATTACATGATTCAGATTACATAACATAACACAGACTGAAACTGCTCACCAGGATTTGTGTTTGAACGCATCAGTGAAGCACACTCCAGTGTGATATGCTTTTCAGCTTCCTGGGCTTTGGCAGCATTTCCAAATGCCACATTTTTTTAACCTTGGGTCCAGCAGTGTAGCCAGTGCCAAGGCTCTAAAACTCTCATAACCTCCACATCTGGAGTGCAGACCTTCTTGCAGATGTGAGCCTATGAGCCAAAACAGGAGAAACACATATTTATAATAATGACAATAATATGACTGTTATGGCCAATCACATGGGTAGTATGGTCATTGTGGCCTACCTAATTGAACAGTTGATTCCTGCGTTGCATTTCCTTTTTTCTGTGCAAGCTTGTGCTGCAACATCCTGTACAGTGGTATAAGCTTTGAAGCAGACACTCTCTTTTCCTCTGACATCTCTGTTGCGAGTTTGAATGGTTGCAGTATTGACAATGATTGTTCAATAATGTCATAATCGATACGTGTCAGGGGAGCAGTATCATTGTTTAAGTTGGAAAGTGCAGCAGCCACTGGTTCACGTTGGTCATACAAGCGCTGTAGCATGTCAAATGTGCTGTTCCATCTCGTGTCAACCTCCTGTATCAGTTTCAGAGTTGGTCTTCCCATCAAGCTCTGCATCTCCACAAGCTTGTCCTTTGCTTTGCAGCTGGATCTGAACAACCCCACTATCTTTCTGGCCTTCTGGCGTATTTCATTGATGACTGGGGTTTGATCTAGTGCCTTTTTCACAATCAAATTTAAAGTATGAGCAAAACATGGGACATGGCGAAGGTGGAGTAGCTGGGCACTTAGGATCATGTTAGATGCATTGTCAGTCACCATGCACTGAACTTTGGAGGTTATTCCCCACTCAGCCATTAGCAAGGCTTTAGCCTCCATGAGATGCTGGGCTGTGTGGGTTTGGTAAAACCTCCTAACACCCAGTACAACAGTTGCCATTTTTGCCTCTGGTGTTATGTAATGGCAAGTCACACCAAGATATCCATCCATATTAATGGAGGACCACATGTCAGCTGTAAGGCTAACAAATTCTGCCTTTTGTAGGTCCTCCATTGTCTTCTCCTTGGCTTTGTTGTACTTTTCGCTGACCATTATTTTAAGCACCTTCCGGGATGGGAGGACATAGCTTGGATCAAGCTTGTTCACAAATGCCCTGAATCCCTCATCGTCCACGATGGTGAAGGGCTGCAGATCCTTCACCACCATGTTTATAAGAGCCTCATCCAATTCCCTCTGTCTGACTTTTAAAAGAGAAGACAAAACATACTTTCAGACAAATACATTGGAAAAATACAGCTTCAATTAGTGCACATCTATTAAAAGTATAGCCTACTGGTTCATTATTTGGAAACCTTCCAGTGTTTATAATCAGTGCTTTATATAACTTATAAACTTTATAAACAGTGTCCCAAAAGGTTGTAATTATATTTCAATTATAATTATATCCCAAACAATGCATACCTTGCTTAGATGGCCCAGCAGTGTCAGTAGCAGGCCTAGGTACAGGGGGAATGCCATCCTCTGCACCCTGCAAAATGGCAGGATGAGTGCTCCTCAAATGGCGCATCATGGATGATGTATTGTTGCAGTAGGCTAGCTGCCGATCACAATACACACATCTCACTTTATTTGGGGTTTCTAAATGGAAATGCTCCCACACCACAGATGTACGGCATCTCTTCTGGGGAGCTTCCATTTTATCTATCTATCCAAATCTATCTATCTATATATGAATCGATCTATGTATCTAGATATGTATCTATAATCTATGTATCTATATATGTATCTATCTATAATATGTATTTATATATGTATCTATAATCTATCTATAATATGTATTTATATATGTATCTGTAATCTATCTATATATGTATCTATCTATTAATCTAGCTGTCTATATATATTTATATCTATGTATCTATTAATGTGTCACTATATGTATACTCTGTCTGTCTCTAGCCTCTCAGTCAATGTGTTGTGTAAATTTAAATGTAAGTCTAAATTGCCTATAACTAATCAAATCGCACTGTCACTATATCACCAAAAATCCGCTATCTCAAAGTCAAACTCCTCTCACAAAAACCCACGAGGTCAAAATGCGTTTATTTCACTTTTATACAGATGTGCGATTGTGTGGTCCGTTCCCGACCGTTCCAATCAAACGCTGATTCGGCACACCTGATGAAACAATTAGTGAAACACTTCGAGGCTTCGTTTGGTCATAGTCACGTGACATGGGTGTTTCGAATCACGCTTCGGATCAGTGTTTCGACACATCTGCGCTTCGGGATCTCGCAAAGCTTCGGAACGACTGTTTCGCTTCAGCCATCCTTACCGCTGTGGCAACCTATTTAACTGAGCGGAAGGCCGAATCAATTTCTGAAGCTGCTATAGGCGATTCCTTGGATGCTTATGGCCTCTAGAGAAGTCGTGCAAGAGTCAATCGGTTTCAGCCCTGCAGAGCTAGTGTTTGCTCACAACGTTCGCACACCATTGAGCGTCATTAAAGATCAATGGCTAAGCAAACCTACTTCTCGTAACGCGTTACAGTTCATAAGCGACGTTCGTAGCCGACTACACAGAGCACGTGAACTCGCTAGAGAAAATTTAGAAAAGACTCCATCTAACAAAGTCAAAGTCACCTTTATTTATATAGCGCTTTAAACAAAATACATTGCGTCAAAGTAACTGAACAACATTCATTAGGAAAACGATGTCAATAATGCAAAATGATAGTTATGATTCAGTTATGTCATCTCTGTTCAGTTAAATAGTGTCTGTGCATTTATTTGCAATCAAGTCAACGATATCGCTGGGGATGAAGTGTCCCCAACTAAGCAAGCCAGAGGCGACAGCGGCAAGGAACCGAAACTCCATCGGTGACAGAATGGAGAAAAAAAACCTTGGGAGAAACCAGGCTCAGTTGGGGGGCCAGTTCTCCTCTGACCAGACGAAACCAGTAGTTCAATTCCAGGCTGCAGCAAAGTCAGATTGTGCAGAAGAATCATCTGTTTCCTGTGGTCTTGTCCTGGTGGTCCTCTGAGACAAGGTCTTTACAGGGGATCTGTATCTGGGGCTCTAGTTGTCCTGGTCTCCACTGTCTTTCAGGGATGTAGAGGTCATGAAAACGTGGTATGATAAAAAAGCAAGAGCCCGTACGTTTAAACCAGGAGACCAAGTGTTGGTTCTTTTTCCCGTGCCCGGCTCTGTATTTCAGGCACGATTTAGAGGGCCATATACTGTGGAAAAGAAAATATCTGATCTAGATTATGTAATTTTAACCCCAGATAAGCGACGGCATTCTCGCGTCAGCCATATAAACATGCTCAAGCCGTATTATCAGCGTGAATGTGTTAACACTGCCTTGTGTAACCTTAACTTACCCAGTCCAGTCGAATCTGTGTTGCTCTCTTCACTGGTGGAGGATGATGACGCGGTGACTCCTCCGTCGCGATGCGTGATTGAGGGTCAACTAAATAACTCCGCTATGCTGGGGGTTATTGCGAACCGTTTGCCACGTTTAACTCCCTCTCAAACAGCTGACATATTGTCTGTGATAGGTGACTTCCCTAAGTTATTTGGAGATGTTCCAACCGTAACTTCGGTCCTGGAACATGACATAGACGTGGGTGATAAAGGGCCGATTAAACAGCACCCATATAGGGTAAATCCGGAAAAGCGAGCTATCCTGCAGCAGGAGGTTGAGTACATGTTAAAGAATAATATTGCTGAGCCTAGCTTTAGCCCTTGGAGCTCCCCGTGCCTTTTAGTTGGCAAACCTGACGGCACTCACAGGTTTTGTACGGACTACAGGCGTGTTAATGCCATCACTCTGCCAGACTGTTTTCCGTTACCGTGGATGGATGACTGTGTAGAACGTGTGGGCTCGGCCACGTTTGTCACTAAAATCGACCTCCTAAAAGGTTACTGGCAAGTGCCTCTTACACCTAGGGCAAAACAAATTTGTGACCCCAGATGCATTTATGCATTATAAACAGTGTTGGGAAGGTTACTTTGGAAATGTAATAGGTTACAGATTACAAGTTACCCTATTTAAAATGTAATAGTAGTGTAACTTTATTAATTACTTTAATAAAGTAATGTAACTAATTACTTTTGAGTACATTTTGATTACTTTTATAAATTTCTAATGAATGTTAATTTGCAACTGTTAATCATCTTCAACCATTTTACACCATGCAGGTTTAACCTTAACAGTAGTGCTCAATACTGTCAGACTTTCATCATTCTTCATCACCTGAATTAAGATGATCAAATTTAAACACATCCACCACACAATCAGACTTTAGTACTGCCTTTTACTTCGAGATTGATCTGAAGTTCAATGCAGATTTAAAATCAAAAGAAATAGTTTATAGATACTGTTTTTGAAACCAAATCTTTGCATAACTACAGGCATCTAACTGCATTTAACAATGGTTTGGGGGAAAATAGTTAATAAAAAAAAATAAAAGCATATACATCAACTCAAATACGGTTATCTAATAAGCATGTGTCCTATTTTGTGTACTAAACTCCTGAAACATTGGTGTCTTTCTGAAACTCTGCTGTCTCTTTGTATATGATATGATGATAGTTTCTCAAAATAAGTAAAAAATGCTCATGAAGTGACTGTTCTAGAGATTAATTTCCATGAGGGGCGGACTGGGAAAAAAAATAGGCTGGGAAATCTCACACTCATACACCCACAACCCATTCTGAAACATGGACAACCCTATTTTTTTTTTGGACCTGACATGAAAAAGATTTAACTCCTTAGGTTGGGGACATGCAACGTAATTAAGAGTTCTCTCCTGAACTGCGCCTTCACTTCCATTATCCATCCATCTCTCTCATGACTTTAATACTGGAGATTTTTATTTGACTTTTACCATGTTTTGTAAGTGCAATTTTGTTTTTTTGGCAAATGAATTACCACTTGTATTTATTTTTACTACAAATTCCATAGTTAAACCATACCATAGGCTACATTAATTTTCCTCAGGGTTGTGTTTTTGTATCCACTAGCTCCCCCTAAACCTATGATAAAATATGATGATTTGTCTGCTAACTTACTACTGTAACATTACAAAAGATAATAATGACGTCGCTTATACAGTATTTTGAGTGAGTGTGAGCAATGTGCTGCTGCTGCTTGACTAAGTAAACAAAGACAAAACTACATTAGCATATTTACAGATGAAACTGACCTGCACCTGAAACCCTGAACAGAAGAGTCGCTTCTCGGCTCCAGCTGTGCGCTTACACAGTTCACTCCGGTCTCTCTCTCTCGCATTGACTACTCGGAGTCTGATCCAAACCGTTCGGTGGAGGCGCAGAGAGCGCGCGAGCCCAACCATTGCCAGTCACGACTAACCGATTCATGATTTATTAGAGATTTAATTATCGAATGGCGGATTCGGAAATAATCACTTTAATATATTCGGCCTGCAATTATACAATGACAATATTAAAGTATAGGGCCAAATCGTCTGCCAGGCCACCGGGAATAGTCCCGGTTCTCCCGATGTCCAGTCAGCGCCTGATTTCCACAGACACGCAGAACGTGCAGGATTCATATTCAGTCTTTTTGCGGCTTAATATTCACAGACATCAGTCCATATCGGGTTTTGATTCAAGTGTACTGACCTACTTTTTATTTATTCGTTCAAAATGTGGCATATTGCGTCCGCGTTATAGGCTGAATTCCATTTTTATGACTGGATTCTACGAATGTGTTTTCCGCGTCTCGGAGATTATGGGCCATATGTCTTCGTGCAATTTGGGAAAGAAATAAGCTGTATGTGGATGTGTGTAAATATTCAAATGTAATCCTCTTTGTAATCGTTACAATTTTCATAAGTAACTGTAATTTAATTACTCATTTTTTCTTAGTAACTGTAACTGATTACTGTTACATTTATTTTGTAATTAAATTACGTAACGCCGTTACATGTAACTAGTTACTCCCCAACAGTGATTATAAAGTTATGGCTTTCGGGATGAGAAACGCTCCTGCCTCGTTCCAGCGTTTGGTGAATATTGTTTTAGCTGGAATGTCAAATTGCGAAGCGTATTTGGACGACATAGTTCTATATAGTACACACTGGTCCGAACACATATCACAACTTCGAGAGCTTTTCCGTAGACTATCCAATGCAAATCTCACAATTAATCTAGCAAAATGTGAGTTCGGAAAAGCCACTGTCACTTACTTGGGGCGGGTAGTTGGTAGAGGAAATGTTTTGCCAGTAATGGCTAAAGTGGCTGCTATTCAAGAATTTCCTGTGCCTTGCGATCAGAGAGCGTTACGCCGATTCTTAGGAATGGTAGGCTACTATCGTAGTTTTTGTAAGAACTTCTCGACTGTAGTATGTCCCCTCACTAACCTATTGAGCCCCAAAACTAAATTTGACTGGACGGAGTCCTGTAATAGAGCATTTGAAAACCTCAAAGCTCTCTTGTTGACTGCTCCCGTGCTTGCTGCGCCAGATTTCAACAAACGTTTCGGCTTGCTGTAGACGCCAGCAACGTAGGCGTTGGTGCTGTCCTTTTACAAGCAGGAGCTGATAACATAAACCATCCCGTGAGTTTCTTTTCTAAGAAATTAAATTCTGCCCAGCGAAAGTACTCCACTATCGAACAAGAGACTTTGGCCTTAGTCCTAGCCATTCAGCACTTCGAAGTGTATTTAGGCTCTACAGTACATCCAATTAAGGTCTATACTGATCATGACCCACTCAAATTCCTCAGTCGCATGTACAATTCAAACCGTAGGTTAATGCGCTGGAGCCTATTGCTTCAACCGTTTAACCTCCAAATTGTGCATGTCCGGGGAATAGACAATATTATTGCAGCTGCGTTGTCTAGACTGGATGCTTAATATATAAATGTATATAAATAAATGTGTATTTTTTTTTTTCGCCTTTTTATAAAAAAAAAAAGTTTTGTTTATTATGAAGAATTTGCATGTGTCCTTATTGATTAGAAATTTCCTAACAATTTCTTCTCCTAGGTGGCCTATATCTAAGTTATAGTTAATAATAATATCTTTTGTAATTCTAAGTATCTTCACATACAGGTATACCTTATTCGAAGGTACTGATTATTGGTAGCTGGAACTCTATCATCTGGGTTGGTTCGAACAGTGAGCTGAACACAGAACAAAGAGTTTATATATTCAATGTATGGCGACAGGTCACCATTTTGGGGTGGGGGTGTTACGTCCCCCAGCTCTGGTGTTTGTTGCTACACGTGTTTGAGTGTAGTGTCTCTTCCCCTCTTGATTACAGATGAGCCACACCTGAGCGGAGCCTGTTCTTGCACTATAAAAGGCTTCCTGGATCATTTCTGAAGGTGCACCCCGAGAGTCTGCAGTGCACATCCGTGCTTGCTGGCCTTGAAAATTGCCGTTCAGCCGTCCACCCGGCAGTAGAAAACGTTCCGCGTTTGCAGTTTTTTTTTTTTGTTTTGTTTGCTGATTGTTAAGCAACCTTTCTAATATCCATTCTGTCTAAATAAAATCCCCTATATTATTGTTGATACGAGCTGTTCAGTGTGCGTCTCTCCTTTATGTTAAGGGTGGTGTCCGACTGCCCGTAACAACTGTCTTTTCTCATTCTCATCCTTGTCTTGCATTCACTAACTGAAAAATTCAGCAGCTGTTGTTTACAGCTGTGACGAGTGCATCATAACAATTGGTGTAAAGCATTTGGCATTCTGATTGACTGTTGATTGTCTTAGGATGGGAACAGTGTTTTGTAGCGTTTTGCAAAATGTGTTATATCAAATTAAAAACTAACTGTGCTCTCAGACTCGGTTTAGGGATTTAGTGCATGAGTTTCAGGTTTTGGTGATTGTGTTTCAAAATCCAATTTTAGCGCGTAAACAATCGCAAAAAAACTGTAACGGCTGTGTGCATGAAAGAAAGCTTATGCTTTTATCCTCCCATTTCATACCAGTAGAAAAACTGGGCCTGAGACAAATTAATAAGTAACTCTTCTGAGGCAATACTCACAATGTAATGAAGTAATTTCAGAGGTCTGTCACTCTACATTGTGCACCGTTTGGCCTAGGAACCAGAATCAGTCGTACAGATTTAATTAATGTCCACATCCAAATGGCAGGATAACCTGTTCTTCCATGACAAGCAAGGTCACTGTATTTAAAAATGACACGGTATTTGTGACCATGCACGTAATATGCATGGGGGTTACGGGGGTCATGACCCCCCCCAAATATCAGGTCCAACTAATATAACCCCCCCCCAATATCATCACATCATTCAGATTAAAATAAATATGAAATATTTAGAATGAATACTTTTGTTCGCTTTCTTTATTAATTTCATTTGCCAGCAAGAAAGATAGTATCATATTTTAAATAATCTGTAATGTACCCCCCCACCCACCTGCACCGACTACTTGGTATTACCGAACAGGCTTTCTCTACCAAGTTTGTTCACTATTTTGCGCAGTCGATGGGATGAATGGTTGGAGAAAGCTGACGGAAAAATTAAAAGGACACTGAAAGGCAGCCAGACAACGACTTTTCATTGTTTGTCGACACCAGCCAAAAAAAGAAAAGAAAAGAAAATTACCCCTTAAAAGAGGTACCCCTATTGCTAAGTTAGCTGTTAAGTTAGCTCAGCGTTTCTCAAAGTGTGGGTAGTAGAGACATGACAAACAGATTTGGTGCCCATCTTTTTAATTCCTTTATTTATTTACCATACACTCAAAACAAAACAAAGACACATTTAAATGTAAGCGTTACGTAACCTTTTCACACGTAAGTTTAAAAGTTTTTCAAGGCGACGGCCGTTATTGATCGTAGTATCGCTTTATGGTTCCCATGGAGACAAATCATTCATTGTTTGTCAGCGCTGAATGACTGATGATCTGTTTTATTTCCTTTTTTATTCTAATTTCACAAATGTGTTAGCTAAAGCAGGATATATCTGATATTCCGATATTCAAATATGTGCAAGTGGATGTGTTTTGTTGTTCAAACACCTTTAGTTGGGCTGTATTCGGAACGTATTTTAGGTATCTTATTAAAATACCTAAAAAAAAGTAACGTTAAATTATTATTAGGAATTTACCACCTCCGGTTCAATTTGAGATGATGATTATTATATATATATATATATATATATATATATGTATTTATTTATTTTTTTTTTATTTTTTAGCATGGAGTTTGCAAAGTGACAAAATGAATCCAAGCACAACTAAGGTTCAGTCCACACTTGTATTTTCTCAGTTTCTGAATTTGATGTTATCAGAGGCTAAATGCAAACACAATTATAATTTTTTTGTATCTACTTTTGAGTCTTATTTCATGCAAAGTGATAATATAATTGCACTATAAAAGCACTTTCATTTTATCTGTTTGAAAGTTTTTAATGCAGTTAAGTTTTTAAAATGTGATGTTAATAAAATACATTTTAACAGTTAAACTTAAAGCCTAGTTTATTAACATTTTGTTGGGGTGATTGGGGACAGGTGGGGCTCGGAATCCTTTCCTATCTCCGAAGTGGGGAATGGCAGAAAAAGTTTGAGAAACACTGAGATGTTCGTTGTCCAGTGTCCTATGAGGAAAAGCCAGAGGGTGCCAGGGACTGTGTACCTTTTACACAAGAAAATTATTCAATAAATAAATAAATTAATAAATATGCCACAAGTTTAACCCCCCCAATGGTAGACCCAAAGTTACACCCTTGTTTGTGACATCTTTACACTTATTACATGCATCATTCAAATCCCATATAATATGAAAAATTAATGATTTCCCCCTTTTTTTGCCACTGCAGATAAATTAAATTGTCATTTTGTCACTCCTTGATAATGTATTATTAATTAGATTAAATGATAATGTAATGAAATGTGGGAATATCATTTTGGTGAACTGGTGTATAGTTATGTCAATTGTATCCAGGAAAAAAATATTCTGTTAACCATATAAGAAATTGTCAGTCCTTAAAAAAGTACCCATGATTATGAAAAGCCAAGATTGCTAGATGATTATTAATATTTGAGTACTATGTAAAAACTGGTGGCAGATGTTCTTGTTAGCTGGAATAAAGGAGCACATATGCTGAACAGTACTATTAGAAATTCATAGATGTCAAACAGGCTGGGAGATTCACATCATTATCTGATGTTTGAGAAAATTCACTGCTATTGAAAGGGGAATGGTGACCTTCTGTCAGGAAGTTTATTTGCATATACTTTACATTTTTCAATTTGCTTAACCTATTTCTTGCATCCGTGCAAACACTTTTGCATATCTGACAATATTTAAGATTTGTCACTAAAGAATTTTCACATTACACCACCAATGTGGTGTATTTGACAGTTGTGACAATTTGAGGGAGAATGGGAAGAGGTGAGAATGTCATGAGCCATGCAGGGATTTCCTGTACAATGACATAAATCACTGATTAACCAACATAGTACAAACTAGCTATTCATGATTGTTGCTCGAACAGGGTCACATCTCCGTTGTTTGAACCACATTAGTTTTATTTTTTGTTTTGTTTTTTTATTTTATTGTGGGAAGTCGTGGCCTAGTGGTTAGAGAGTTTGACTCCTAACTCTGGGGTTGTGAGTTCGAGTCTCGAGCTGGCAATACCACGATTTAGGTGCCCTTGAGCAAAGCACAGAACCCCCAACTGCTCCCTGGGCACTGCAGCATAAATGGCTGCCCACTGCTCTGGGTGTGTGTTCACTGCTGTGTGTGTGCACTTTGGATGGGTTAAATGCAGAGCACCAATTCTGAGTATGGGTCACCATACTTGGCTGTATGTCACATCACTTTCACTTATTATTTGAGAACATTAATACAACTTACATATCTAGATGATCAAAGCATTGTTTTAACTATTATCAATTACATTCATAAAAGCATCAAAGGAACAGACAGATTAAAACAAAATAGAAAGAAACTACTACAGGGGATAACTTAATAAAATCCATAAGAAAAGGATTAAAAGAATTTTATACATCCTTTCAGATTTTTTATTTCTTAGATCTTTTAAAACTTCAATGTAATGCTTAACTTCAGTTTCAATAAATGTTATTACACCATTTTTGTTTGTTTATATGGTATTTCCCATACATAATTCTTAAATTAACAAATTTTGCTCCAAACTCTCAAAAATATCTTATACTAAAGAGTCAAACCTTTAATTTTAGTAATTTAAGTGTTAGATATTCAATATCAACCCAAAACATTTGGGTAAATACATGGAGAAGCTGCTCTGAACGAGATTGAGTTTTCACACTACATGAAACTGAGTCTTGCCTCTCTGCGTGCTCTGATTGCTTTCTTTTCAGAGAGCGACTCCAGCCCTCGCACCCTTCCTGTTTTCTTCCTCCCAGGGACCTGTGAGGAAAAAACTGTGGGGGGCAAGGTGACTGAACACTTGGCTATAAGCTAGCTCACACCGGCCCAGATCCCGCGGGCCTCGCCCCCTCTCAGCAGAAAAAGTTCTCCCATCCTCTTTGAACACATAGACCAGCGGTCTTTGGCTGATGCGAGCGACATGGTCTCGTTTGGTGTGGTGCAGAATGAACTATTAGATGACAGCATGTCTCTAATTGCAGAGGAAACGCCAGGCTCTACTATCGACCCCACCCTTTTGCCATCTGCCAATCCCAAAGATGCCAAGGAAGGGATGGACACCACACTTTTCTGTGTTGTAACAAATTAGCTCGAAAAGGGAATATTTATGATTAATTATAACTGGTTATAATTAATAATGAATATTTAGATTCGATTTTAGAATCAACTGTGGCAGAATTCATATTACAATTATTCTATCGGACCGTCCACCAAGCAAACAAAATTCTAATTCAGTATCTCAGAAAATTTTAATATTGTGAAAAGGTTCAATATTTAAGACACCCGGTGCCACACTCAATAAGCTAATTAACTCAAAAGACCTGCTAAGGCCTTTAAATGGTCTCTCAGTCTATTTCTGTAGGCTAAACAATCATGGGGAAGACTGCTGCCTTGACAGTTGTCCAAAAGACGTTCATTGACACCTTGCAAAAGGAGGGCAAGACACAAAAGGTCATTGCTAAAGAGGCTGGCTGTTCACAGAGCTCTGTGTCCAAGCACATTAATAGAGAGGTAAAGGGAAGGAAAAGATGTGATAGAAAAAAGTGTACAAGCAATAGGAATAACCGCACCCTGGAGAGGATTGTGAAACAAAATTGTTACCATTCAGCCGTCAGCTACAGTTTCGCATCAGACAGTGCACTATAGATCCCCTGAGAGGAAGAATTGTATAAACTTGTTAAATCATCTAAACCAACAACATGCAAGTTAGACCCTATTCCATCTAATCTCCTAAGAGAGGTGCTTCCAGAAGTCATAGATCCTCTTCTGACTATTATTAATTTCTCACTGTCATTGGGATATGTCCCCACAACCTTCAAACCGGCGGTTATTAAGCCTCTCATCAAAAAACCTCAACTTGACCCCAAAGAACTAGTTAATTATAGACCGATCTCGAACCTCCCTTTTCTGTCCAAGATACTAGAAAAGGTAGTATCCTCACAGTTATAATCCTTCTTAGAGAAAAATGGTATCTGTGAGGATTTCCAGTCAAGGTTTAGACCGCATCATAGTACTGAGACTGCTCTCCTTAGAGTTGCAAATTACCTGCTCTTATCATCTGATCGTGGTATTGGATCTTAGTGCTGCGTTCAACACTACTGACCACAACAAGCTTTTGCATAGACTAGAACACTTTGTTGGCATTAATGGAAGTGCATTAGCATGGTTTAAATCATACTTATATGACCGCCATTATTTCGTAGCAGTGAATGAAGAGGTCATAGAAGATCATATCAATTACAAGTGCAGTATGGAGTACCTCAAGGCTTAGTACTAGGACCATTACTCTTCATGCTTTACATGTTATAAGGATCATAATTAGGAAAACTGGTGTTAGCTTTCACTGTTATGCTGATGATACTCTGCTCTATATTTTTTTCGCAGCCCGGCGAAACATATCAATCTAAAAAACTAACTGAATGCATAGTTGATTTAAAAAAACTGGATGACGAGTAATTCCTTACTGTTAAATTCTGGAAAAAAAACAGAGGTGTTAATTATAGGACCTAAAACTCTGCATTTAATAACCTAGAACACTGTCTAAGACTTGATGGCTGCTCTGTCAATTCTTTTTCATCAGTTAGGAAACCTAGGTGTACTATTTGATTGCAATCTTCCTTAGAAAGCCACGTTCAAAGCTTTTGTAAAACTGCATTTTTTAATCTCAAAAATAAATCTAAATTACTGCCTATGCGCTCAATGTCAAATGCAGATATGTTAATCCATGCATTTATGACCTCAAGGTTAGATTATTGTAATGCTTTATTGGGTGGTTGATCTGCACGCTTCCTAAACAAACTAAAGGCGAGACACTTCTGCAGCTTCTGCTGCATGCCACTCTTTGTGACTCTCCCCCACATTTTTGAATGGGTTTTGTCAAGTCAAGTCACTTTTATTTATTTAGGTAGGTTATTATATATTATTATTATTATTACTATAAGGATCTCCCACAGTTGATTTTGATATTCTAGGTATTATCAAATTGCCTGACCATTCAGGACTTTAAGTAATAAGCAATATTTTAAAATCTATACGACGTTTGATAGGGAGCCTGTGCAATGTTGACAGGACCGGGCTAATATGGTCATACATCCTGGCAAACTTCCATACTTCCTCCACCTAGTGGCCTGGAGAGTTCTCTCATTAAGGGGCAGGGGTTGCCCACCAATGGTTGGGTCTGGATCTAGGATGTCTCCAGCTGGCACCCTGGACCGCTCTTCTGGGCCATAACCCTCCCAGTCCACTAGGTATTGCACCCTTCCACGGACTCGATGTGAATCTAGCAGTCGACGGACAGTATACACTGGCTGCCCACCAAAGATTTGGGGCAATGGGGTAATGGACAACATTCTTTTGCATAGACTTGAATACTTTGTTGGCATCAGTGGAAGTGCATTAGCATGGTTTAAATCGTACTTATATGACCGCCATCAGTTCGTAGCAGTGAATGAAGATGTATCCTATCGATCACAAGTGCAGTATGGAGTACCTCAAGGCTCAGTACTAGGGCCGCTACTCTTCACGCTTTATATGTTACCCTTGGGAGATATCATCAGGAAACATGGTGTTAGCTTTCACTGTTATGCTGATGATACTCAGCTCTATATTTCTTCGCAGCCCGATGAAACACACCAATTTGAAAAACTAATGGATTGCATAGTCGATATAAAAAACTGGATGACGAGTAATTTCTTACTGCTAAATTCTGAAAAAACAGAGATGTTAATTATAGGACCTAAAAACTCTGCTTGTAATAACCTAGAACACTGTCTAAGACTTGATGGTTGCTCTGTCAATTCTTCGTCATCAGTTAGGAACCTAGGTGTGCTACTTGATCGCAATCTTTCCTTAGAAAGCCACGTTTCTAGCATTTGTAAAACTGCATTTTTCCATCTCAAAAATATATCTAAATTACGGCCTATGCTCTCAATGTCAAATGCAGAAATGTTTATCCATGCATTTATGACCTCAAGGTTAGATTATTGTAATGCTTTATTGGGTGGTTGTTCTGCACGCTTAGTAAACAAACTACAGCTAGTCCAAAATGCAGCAGCAAGAGTTCTTACTAGAACCAGGAAGTATGACCATATTAGCCCGGTCCTGTCAACACTGCACTGGCTCCCTATCAAGCATCGCATAGTTTTTTTTAAAATATTGCTTATTACTTATAAATCCCTGAATGGTTTAGCACCTCAGCATTTGAATGAGCTCCTTTTACATTATAATCCTCTACGTCCGCTACGTTCTCAAAACTCAGGCAATTTGATAATACCTAGAATATCAAAATCAACTGCAGGCGGCAGATCCTTTTCCTATTTGGCGCCCAAACTCTGGAATAACCTACCTAACATTGTTCGGGAGGCAGACACACTCTTGCAATTTAAATCTAGATTAAAGACCCATCTCTTTAACCTGGCATACACATAACATACTAATATGCTTTTATTATCCAAATCCGTTAAAGGATTTTTAGGCTGCATTAATTAGGTAAACCGGAACCGGAAACACTTCCAATAACAACCTATGTAATTGCTACATCATTAGAAGAATGGCATCTACGCTAATATTTGTCTGTTTCTCTCTTGTTCCGAGATCACCGTGGCCACCAGATCCAGTCTGTGTCCAGATCAGAGGGTCACTGCAGTCACCCGGATCCAGTACGTATCCAGACCAGATGGTGGATCAGCACCTAGAAAGGACCTCTACATCCCTGAAAGACTGCGGAGACCAGGACAACTAGAGCCCCAGATACAGATCCCCTGTAAAGACCTTGTCTCAGAGGAGCACCAGGACAAGACCACAGGAAACAGATGATTCTTCTGCACAATCTGACTTTGCTGCAGCCTGGAATTGAACTACTGGTTTCGTCTGGTCAGAGGAGAACTGGCCCCCCAACTGAGCCTGGTTTCTCCCAAGGTTTTTTTTTTTTTTTTTCTCTCCATTCTGTCACCGATGGAGTTTCGGTTCCTTGCCGCTGTCGCCTCTGGCTTGCTTAGTTGGGGACACTTCATCTACAGCGATATTGTTGACTTGATTGCAAATAAATGCACAGACACTATTTAACTGAACAGAGATGACATCACTGAATCCAATGATGAACTGCCTTTAACTATCATTTTTGCATTATTGACACTGTTTTCCTAATGAATGTTGTTCAGTTGCTTTGACGCAATGTATTTTGTTTAAAGCGCTATATAAATAAAGGTGACATTGACATAATGCAGGGGGCTTCTTGGCTGTGGACAGAGGAGAGCAGACAACAGGTTTCAAACGTGAAATGTGAAAAGTGGGGTGGATGAGCATTCATTGAGCAGGGTTGATCTTCCTAAGGATCTTAAAAGGACCAATGAATCGGGGTGCCAGTTTCCGAGACTCTAGATGTAGTGGAAGATCCTTAGTTGACAACCATACCCTCTGACCTTGACGTAGTGATGGCCCAATTCTACGGCGCTGGTTGGCCCATTTCTGCTGCTGTTGTGATGCTCTCAGTAAGGCTGTACGTGCTTTCCGCCAGGCCTGACAACACCGCTTGACTAGTTGGGTTGCAGCTGGTACCTGGACCTCCGGTTCCTGCTCAGGAAACAAAACATGGGGGAAACCCAAATTGACATTCGAATGGAGTCATGCCCAAGGGTGAATGGTGTAAGGTGTTATGAGCAAATTCAGCCCAGATCAGACGGGAGCTCCAGGTGCTTTGATTATTGGACACCAGGCACCTGAGGGTCTTCTCAATCTCTTGGTTGACCCGTTCTGTCTGACCATCACACTGAGGGTGGAATCCAGAAGACAGACTGATGGATGCTCCAATCAGATGGCCAAAAGCTTTCCAAAATCGAGAAGTAAATTGTGACCCCCGATCAGAGACCATGTCTTGAGGAAACCCATTGATCCTGAAGACATGCCGCATCATGAAGTCTGTGGTCTGACAAGCTGTGGGGATCTTAGGCAGAGGTATCAGATGACATGCTTTTGAGAATCTGTCTACTACCACCAAGATGGCTGTGTTACCTTGTGAATTAGGAAGGCCATTAACAAAGTCCAAGGAGATATGAGACCATGGACGTCTTGGGATGGGTAAAGGATGGAGTAGACCTTGAGGTTAGGCTTTAGGTTCTTTATTCTGGGTGCATACAGAACAGCCAGCCACAAATTTTCAGACATCCACCTGCATACTGGGCTACCAAAACTGTGTCTGGATGCGCTTCAAAGTTCTTGCAACTCCAGGGTGACCCAAAAGAAGAGATGCATGTCCCCACTGCAACACATCAGAGCGTACAACATTAGGAACAAAAAGGCGGCCTGGGGGGCCATTACCTGGGTCAGGCTGTTGTCGTTGAGCCTTCCTTACTGCCACTTCTATTCCCCACTGAACCCCTGCCACCACCTTGGAGCTGGGAATGATGGGCTCAGGTCTGTCCTCCACATGGCATGTCAAACTGGCTCGAAAAGGCATCAGGCTTTGAGTTCTTTGAGCCAGGTCAATAAGGGAGAATGAACTCAAAGCGGTTAAAAAAGAGAGCCCATTGGGCCTGGCGTGGATTCAGCCTCTTGGCCTCCCGGATGCATGTGAGGTTCCTGTGATCTGTCCAAATGACAAATGGGTGTTTGGCCCCCTCAAGCCAGTGTCTCCATTCCTGCAGTGCCAGCTTCACCGCCAGCAACTCTAGGTTACCTATATCATAGTTCTTTTCTGCTTGGGTGAGTTGACGTGAAAAAAGGCACAAGGATGAAGCTTATTGTCCCTCTTGGCCTTTTGGGACAAAACAGCTCCCACTCCAACATCTGATGCATCCACTTCTACTACAAAAGGCAACTCTGGGTCAGGGAGGGTCAGGATGGGTGCAAAGGTGAAGCGGTGCTTGAGCAGCTCAAATGCCTGATTAGCCCTTTCTGTCCATTGAAATGGCTTTGAGGTCTTCTTGGTAAGGGCTGTAAGGGGTTCTGCAATAGAGCTGAAATTTCTTATAAATCTCCTATAAAAATTAGCAAAACCAAGGAAGCGCTGTACCAAGGCTGAGGCCAGTCCAGAACTGCATGGATCTTGCTAGGATCCATCTGAATGCTGCCATTGGAGACAATGAGCCCAAGGAAGGAGACAGCTGATACATGGAATTCACTTTTCCCAATCATCACAAAGAGCTTGTTTCTTAACAGATGGCCCGAAGCTGCTGGTCGGGGGTAAGTAATTACTCTCATCCCAGGCCCCCTCTTCTTGGGCGAGAGCTGCCTTTTCCCACCAGTTCAGGACAATTGGCCCGGAAGTGACCAGACTAACCACAGTACAGGCAACACTTATCTCTCATGCATCTCTCCCTCTCAGCCAGTAAATAACCTGGTTCTTCCCAGCTGCATTGGCTCCTCAGGAAACCCAATCAGTGAGGAAGGTTCCACAAAACCAGTGGGGGTGTGGATCGCAGGTAGTTGAGTCTCATGACAACGTTAACTTTGACGATCTCGAATGCGCATGTCCACTCTGATGGCAACATCAATTAGAGACTCCAAATCAGGGGCTGGGTCTCTGTATGACCAGCTCATCCTTTAACTCACGTGATAGAGCACGATGGAATGCAGCTTTCAGGGCTCGCTGATCCCACTCACTTTCTGCAGCTAGGGTGCAGAACTCGATAGCAAACTCTGCAACACTGCGGGTTCCTTGCGCAAGTCGAAGATCAACCTCTGCTCCACTAACAGGGTGGTGGAAGACCTTCCTCATCTCAGCTATGAAGAGATCACTGTTGGACATGAGAGGAGACTTCCTCTCCCAGAGAGCTGTAGCCCAATCCAGTGCCTTTCCCTCAAGAAGGGTTGTCATATAAGCCACTCTGCTGCTCTCTGTAAGGAAACTGTTAGGCTGCACTTGGAAAGCAAGGGTACAGTGTGTAATGACGATCTAGGTAGTGTAGTGTAGGTAGTGTAATGTGTAGTGTAATAACCTACCTAACATTGTTCGGGAGGCAGACTCTTTCAGTTTAAATCTAGATTAAAGACCCATCTCTTTAACCTGGCTTACACATAACATACTAATATGCTTTTAATATCCAAATACGTTAAATGATTTTTTAGGCTTCATTAATTAGGTAAACCGGAACTGGGAACACTTCCCATACCACCCAATGTACTTGCTACATCATTAGAAGAATGGCATCTATGCTAATATTAGTCTGTTTATCTCTTATTCCAAGGTCACCATAGCCACCAGATCCAGTCTGTATCCAGATCAGAGGGTCACTGCAGTCACCCGCATCCAGTACGTATCCAGACTAGATGGTGGATCAGCACCTAGAAAGGACCTCAACATCCCTGAAAGACAGCAGAGACCAGGACAACTAGAGCCCCAGATACAGATCCCCTGTCTCAGATGACCACCAGGACAAGACCACAGGAAATGTCTCAGGTTACAAATGTAACCATGGTTCCCTGAGAGGGAACGAGACACTGCGTCCTCTTAGGGGACACTATGGGGAACACCTCGTCGTGACCCGTGTCTGAAGCATACTTTGAAAAACACCAACGTGTTGGTGGGCGACAGCCTCTGACGTCACTACCGGCGCGACTATAAATACGTGCCCGTAGGACCCGTAACTTATCTTCTTCGTGAAGCTTGCGTCCGAAGCATGGCAGGGAGCTAGAGGACGCAGTGTATCGTTCCCTCTCAGGGAACCATGGTTACATTCGTAACCTGAGACGTTCCCTGTCAAGGGAACTTCGAAATGCGTCCTCTTAGGGGACACTATGGGGAACAGTATACCCACGCCACCATGCTGAGGGGAGTGCAGGCCAGAACATGGCAAACACTAAGTACCAACTCTACCATTTCCATGGGAGTTGCCCCTGGGACGTTTAGACGGCTGTTTGTGACATTATCCCTTATGGCCAAAGGCCTAAGCTGCATAGCCAGTTTATTTGTTAGGGCCTCGTCCCGGGGTAGAGCTTAAAGGCTTGGAATCAGGAAGGATTCCTTTAAAGTGATACGGCTAAGAAACCAGTATTTATACAAGGTCTTGCCTGTCACACAGGGGCTACCGCTTGCTCTCGCACAAGTTTGCTGAAGGAGCTGTCTCAACAGATCCCTGGTAGCCATACCCTGCTTAGATAGGTATTCAAAGATACATAAATGTAGTGGCGCCCAAGATGAATGGGGCTTTTCACCAACTCAAGAAAGGGCACTAAGCAACCGCGCAAAGCCCTTACCATAAAGGATTTTTAGAAAGAACGCAGAGCATCAGCGTGCGAACTTACCACAGTGTGGATTTCAGAAAGTGCGCAAAGAATTCACGTGCACACTTACCATAGCATGGATTTTTTAAATACTGTTCTAGGGAGGGGTTCTCGTGGCACTCTGAACGAGCAGCTCACAGATGGAATGATGTATCTCAAAAATATGTTTTGAGAATATCAACTCGATCTGTGGAACTAATGGTGGAGCGCTCTGGGGAAAAACAGAGAACGCAGTCTCATATGAGAGGAAAACTCTGAATTCAGAGTAGCGTACTCACACGTGACCCTTTCTGGAAAGGGGACCGCTGTTAAACTACTGCGAGAACCGCCCCAATATCCCTTCACATTGAGGGAAGCAGTGCTTAAAGTGTATAAACAAATGCACCGGCTGAATGGAGCCAAAGGAACCAAGGTCTAACCATCTCGAAAAGAGAACGAAGCTGAGCGCTTAACCCTTACCATACAGGATTTCAGAAAAGTGTGCAGAGTCTTGCGTGCACACTTACCACTTTAAGAAGTACACAGAGCGTAGCGTTTGTACTTAGAGGTTCCTAAGCATAGGCGCTGAACCGCACGGGAGAGGCAAGCTCCAATTTTACAAACCTCTGGCGAGGGGAGCATCACCTGAGGCAGTATATACTTATATACTGTAACTACCACCTCCACCTTCCCACTTGATGTGACAGCGCATATAAGCGCCCAGGAGGCTTCTCAGGGTGACCTGGCCAGACATTCATGAAATCTCCTGCAGTGCCGTGCCAGTTCTTATGATCAGTGAGGCTCCCGCAGAAGCCCATGATCTCGGCCGCCTAATACCAGAGCACGAGGCCGGAAGGTCGGTACTGACGGGTGTTTAGTAGATGCCACGACTGAGCACTGTAAAAGAGACTCACAGAATGTTAGTAGACACATAACCACCATAAGTATATACAGAAAAGGGTTACATACTCACCCACCCTCCTGTACTGTAACCCCGCTCACGTGGTGCCTCCTTATAGTCCGGACCATCAGTAAGGTGGTTATTATGAATATAGAACTATGTTGTTCGGGCTCGGACCTGGACCTTCTTGGAATGAAGGATTTAAAGGCAGCTGAGCGCGCCCTTTCCTCCCTGAACTTCTCGACCACCGTCTCGACGGAGGTACCGAAAAGCTCAGAAGGCGAGACCGGAGCATCGAGAAGAATGCCCTTGATGTTAGCATAACTCGTATGCTTAAACCGATGGATGAGAGAAGAAAATGGCCTCTTCCATTCTTTTTCGACTTCTGCATGTAAATCAGGCAAGAATGGAAGGCTCACCTGGGCTGGAGGGATATGGTCAGATAAATAACGCTCATCAAGGTGACCTCGTGGCGTTTTTTTGCTGGTACGTTTCCATGGCAAGTCTAACTTTGCTGTGGCACGATCCATAACCTCTAACAGCTCCCCATAAGCAGGGCAGGAGGATTGAGAAGGCTCAGCCTCAGCTTCTTCGCCATCCTCAGACATCTCCTGCTCTTTCTGTGTAGAACCCAGTAGAGCACTAATTTCAGTATCAGAAAGGGTTAATGACAACACATCTTCCTCCTGAAGTTCACTCTCGTCTGCCGCCGAAGAGCGTGAAAGGGAAAGTCCCTCTCTAAACTCCTCAACGAGACCCACCTGTGATCCCCATGAGCTCATTCTCCTCTGTGCCTCAACAGCGGCGGGTCCTGAGCCGCAGGAGACAGAAGGCTGTCCCTCTTTCCTCGAAAAGAGAGACAAACGAGAGCGGAGCTTTTTCATAGGAAAACGCTCACAATGCACGCAGATCGCCCCCTCAAGGACATCGCGTGCGTGCTCTTCGCCCAAACATGAGACGCAAAGACTGTGTGTGTGTCATCAGGTGTCAAATAACGCCGACACGGATGCACGCACTGTTTAAACGCCTTGCTAGTGGATGCCATGATAAACAAAGAAAGATCGCTCTTACCGTGGTCGTTTCTCAGATGCACGCTTCAAACAGAACAGTCAATGAAGACGAAGAAGATAAGTGACGGGTCCTACGGGCGTGTATTTATAGTCGCGCCGGTAGTGACGTCAGAGGCTGTCGCCGGCCAACACGTTGGCGTTTTTCAAATATGCTTCAGACACAGGTCATGACGAGGTGTTCCACATAGTGTCCCCTAAGAGGACGCAGTTCGAAGTTCCCTTGACAGGGAACAGATGATTATTCTGCACAATCTGACTTTGCTGCAGCCTGGAATTGAACTACTGGTTTTGTCTGGTCAGAGGAGAACTGGCCCCCCAACTGAGTCTGGTTTCTCCCAAGGTTTTTTTCTCCATTCTGTCACCGATGGAGTTTCGGTTCCTTGCCACTGTCGTCTCTGGCTTGCTTAGTTGGGGACACTTCATCTACAGCGATATCGTTGACTTGATTGCAAATAAATGCACAGACACTATTTAAACTTAAAAGAGATGACATCACTGAATTCAATGATGAACTGCCTTTAACTGTCATTTTGCATTATTGACACACTGTTTTCCTAATGACTGTTGTTTAGCTGCTTTGACGCAATGTATTTTGTTTAAAGCGCTATATAAATAAAGGTGACTTGACTTAATGAATCCTCGACATGTCTCTGGGTTCCCATCATACCTCTCAGGGGCTGGAAGTCTAGGCTCGAGCAGGGGACCAGGTGGTGGAGCAGTACCTTGGGACTGGGCTGGGAGGACTGGAACAATTTGAGGTATGGACTGGGTTTGTGGGTCTCTAGAGGCTTGAGTTACAGATTGAAGTCTAAGACACTGCAGAGTCTCAGTCAGAATTTGTTCATGCTTATGAATGGCCGCAGCTTGGCTAGAGAGCTCAGATAGTATCCATTCCACATTGGAGAGAGGAGTCTGTTCTTCTGCTGGGTCTACTTCCATGGTTCAGTCTTGCTGTCTGCTGGACTGGCATGAGGTCTCTGAGGTGGGTCTCAAACCCGGGTCTCCCAGTCAGGGAAAGCTAGTTCTCTACCTCTGGTCTACTGGGAAGAACAGTTTCTTAGAAGACCCATGTGCAGAAGGAAGGGCAAACTCAGAGGCTCAGGTAACTCAAAGGCAGGTAGTCTTTACTTGATCTCAGTAGTAAAATATAAACAAAATATCAGCTACAGCTTTACAGCACAAAACAGAAGGTAGTCCAATAGGCAACTGAAAAATAGAGCTGAAACAACTAATCGATTTAATCGATTAAAATTGATTATTAAAATTATCGTCAACTAATGTAGTCATCGATTAGTTGCTAAACCACTTTTATTTGCCGTAAGCGGCTCATTTTGTGCACATTTTAAATCTGCGGTGACCAAAGTGTGGCAGTAATAAGCCACTGCAGGTTTTATTCAGCCAGTACAGCAGGAGAAGTAGCGAATAGCCAATAGCTGGCCTCGTTTTATGTCACGTGCTTCCCGAACTGCGTCTGCAGCAGCGAGATGGTGGAGACAGACGGCAGTGGAGTAAGCTTGAGAAAGAAAAAAGAAAAAGAAGAAAAGCGGAAGATAAAACTAATCGAACGAAGTCATCCAAAGTGTGGGAGAACTTTACTTTGAGCCTTCAAAAAAAGAAGAGTAATCTGTAAACTCTGCACTACTGAACTGTTTAAGACTTTTATTTGTGCAGATTCTCCAGTACAATGTTGTTTGCAAATGTTTAGTCGTTAAAGCTGATAACATTGCTTTTTAACAGTTAACATTTAAAGATTTACAAACATGTTCTGTGATCAGTTTGTCGTTTACCACTTCATAAATTAGTCTTGCAGCCTAATTATGACTGAATGAGAGAGGTAAATGTTTAAATGTATTTGAAATTTTTTTCTAAGTATTCACTGCTCTTTTTCACACAGCAGGTTTTTTGTGTGTCAATTTTTTTTTTTTTTTTTTTTTTGGACAACCTTCTGATGGATTTTACTTTAAAATGTGAGTTCCATTCAGGTTTCATGCCACTGGCACTTTATTCGAAGGATTATTTACAATTCCACAGCATAAGCTATAGAGCTGTTTCCCAGGTATAAGTTGTGTGTTTACAGGAAAAAAAATAATAAAATATGTACTGCAAATTTTTTCAGTTTTATTCTTATTCTTCATGAATAAGATTCCTTAATAAGCTTTGTTTGGGATGTTAAACTACTTTACGAGCCCTAAGGACTACCATGGTGAAAACATTATTTGAAATCTTGTGAAATTTGCTAGAGTATGGGTCAGTGCTCCAGGTATATTTTTGATGAGGATATGACCATATGCACAATGGTTAAAATCTCTAAAAGTCTGTTGAATGATAAAGACCCTTTGTTAATAATTTAATTGGAAAAAATGGGCAAAACTGAAATATAAGTACATAAAGATGAATCGATTAATCGTAAAAATAATCGACAGATTAATCGATTATCAAAATAATCATTAGTTGCAGCCCTACTGGAAAATGCAACTTAACAGTTCTACAACACAGGTAATATGTTCTGGGTAGGCTCAAGACTGAACACAGCTCAATGAAACTGTCAAACTTAAATAGGTCAAAGTACAGGTGGAACACATTAACTTAATGAGCAGTCTTAATTAAAGAGTTCATGGCCGTTAGTGCCACCTAGTTGCCTGGAGAGTTCTCTCATTAAGGGGCAGGGGGAGCCCACAAATGGTTGGGAGAGTAATTACACGTGGTAGCAGACCAGAGCGCTCCCTAGTGGCTTGGAGAGTCATTACAGGAAGAGTCTTACAGTCCTATAATTAACACCTCTGTTTTTTTAGAATTTAGCAGCAAGAAATTACTCGTCATCCAGTTTTTTATATCGACTATGCATTCCATTAGTTTTCAAATTGGTGTGTTTTACCAGGCTGTGAAGAAAAATGTAGAACTGAGTATCATCAGCATAACAATGATAGCTAACACCATGTTTCTTGATGATATCTCCCAAGGGTAACATGTAAAGCATGAAGAGTAATGGCCCTAGTACTGAGCCTTGAGGTACTCCATACTGCACTTGTTATCGATATGATAACTCTTCATTCACTGCTACGAATTGATTGCGGTCATATAAATACAATTTAAACCATGCTAATGCACTTCCATTAAAGCCAACAAAGTCTTCTAGTCTATGCAAAAGAATGTTGTGGTCAATTGTGTCGAACGCAGCACTAAGATCCAATAGAACTAATAGAGAGATACAACCACTAATAGAGAGATACAGTCTCAGTACTATGATACGGTCTAAATCCTGACTGGAAATCCTCACAGATACCATTTTTCTCTAAGAAGGAATATAATTGTGAGGATACTACCTTTTATAGTATCTTGGACTGAAAAGGGAGATTCGAGATCAGTCTATAATTAACTAGATCTTTGGGGTCAAGTTGTGGTTTTTTGATGAGAGGGGGTTTTGGGGACATATCTTAATGACAATGAGGAATTAATAATAGTCAGAAGAGGATCTATGACTTCTGGAAGCACCTCTTTTTTTTGGAGCTTAAATGGAATAGGGTCTAACATACATGTTGTTGGTTTAGATGATTTAACAAGTTTATAAATTCTTCCTCTCCTATAGTAGAGAAAGATTGGAACTGTTCCTCAGGGAATCTATAGTGCACAAAGATCAAATATGTTCTGAAGCAGTTCTGTAGCTGATGGCTCAATGGTTAAAATGTTATCCCTAGCAGTACAATTTAAGAAGTAAAGTAGTTAATTAAGTCATTACTGCTGTGATGTTGGGAAATGTCAACGCTTGTTGATGATTTATTTTTTGTTAATTTAGCCACTGTATTGAATAAATACCTGGGATTATGCTTGTTTTCTTCTAAAAGATAAGAAAAGTAATCGGATCTAGCAGTTTTTAATGCTTTTTTGTAGGATAGGTTTATTTCCCGCCAAGCAATACGAAATACCTCTAGTTTTGTTTTCCTCCAGCTGCGCTCCATTTTTTAAGTGCGAGTGTGCTCATTATACCATGGTGTCAGACTGTTTTCCTTAACCTTCCTTAAGCGTAAAGAAGCAACTGTATTTAAAATGCTAGAAAAGAGAGTGTCCATAGTTTTTGTTACATCAAGTTGTTCTGAGGTTTTGGATATGCTAAAGAATTCGGATACATCTGGAAGATTACTTAGAAAGCAGTGTTTTGTGGTAGAAGTGATGGTTCTACAATATTTGTAACAAGAAGTAGAATTTACAGTTTTGGCTACATGACGTTTGTATAAAATTAAATAATTATCTGAGATATCATCACTTGGCTGCATAATTTCAACACCATCAACATCAATTCCATGTGACAGTATTAAATCTAGAGTATGATTTCGTTAATGAGTAGGTCCTAAGACATGTTGTCTAAAGGCGGGTGTAAACTGTGCAATTTTTGCTGTCGTAGGAGTTTGCATGCAATTTTTTTCAATCGTGTGGAAATCGTGTATCCTCGTATGGTCGCAGATCGTATAATGTGCAAGCAATTATGATCCGAGCAGAGTGGCTTACAAGCACTTCCCGACCTCTCGATCATTTTTAAACATGTCTAAAAAGTTTGTGAGCTATCGGTTTGAATTCGTGACGTGTGGTTGAACGAGCCGAATTGTTGACCTAGCTGAAGTTGAACAGTCACTAACTAGGAAAACCACAGAAGAAGATAGACGAAGACGGCAGCGTCACGGCGAATGTGGACTATTGACCAGGAGAATAAATTCTCTGAACTCTGGCAGGAACAGTGAGCGCTGTATGATGTTTCTAGCAGCGTGTAACATGCTTTTTCATTCTCTCTTTCTCTCTCTCTCTCACTCTCTTTCTCTAACACACACACATACACACACATATGTAGTTTACAGGGACTCTCCATATATAGTACAGACCAAAGGTTTGGAAACATTACTATTTTGAATGTTTTTGAAAGAAGTTTCTTCTGCTCATCAAGCCTGCATTTATTTGATCAAAAATACAGAAAAAATTTAATATTGTGATATATTATTAAAATTTAAAATAATTGTTTTTACATTTATTATACTTTAAATTATCATTTATTTCTGTGATGCAAAGCTGAATGTTTAGGATCATTATCACATGATCCTCTAGAAATCATTCTAATATGATTATTCATTATCAAAGTTGGAAACAGTTCTGCTGCTTAATATTTTTTCAGAACGTGATACTTTTTTAGGATACTTTGATGAATAAAAAGTAAAAATATATATATATATTTTTTTTTTGAATAAATGCAGTTCTTTTTAACCTTTTATTCATCAAATATATTAGACAGCAGAACTGTTTCCAACACTCATAATAAATCAGAATATTAGAATGATTTCTAAATGATCATGTGATAGACTGAATGTTACATGTGACACTGAAGGCTGGAGTAATGATGCTGAAAATTCAGCTTTGCATCACAGGAATAAATTATTTTTTTAAAGTATATTCAAATAGAAAACTATTATTTTAAGTTGTAATAATATTTCACAATATTACTGTTTTTTCTGTATTTTTGATCAAATAAATGCAGGCTTGATGAACAGAAGAAACTTCTTTCAAAAACATTAAAAATAGTAATGTTTCCAAACTTTTGGTCTGTACTGTACGTAACGGTTTTCTATACTGTATATTCTATCCCCTTACACTACCTCTATCCATCACAGAAAAAAGCATGTTTAAAATTTCACCGTATAGGATTTTTTAAGCCATTTGGTTTACGAGGGCACAGGAATTGTCCTCATAAACCATGTTTACATTGTAATACCTACAGTATGTCAGATATTTATAAACCATATACAAGAACACACACTAGGGTGACCAGATGTCCCGGTTTCCTGTTGCTGAAAAATAACCTGTATGCAGTGTTCGAATTGAGTCAAAGCTCTTGGGGGGTCCCCAACCCCCCCCCCCCCCCCCCCCCCCCCAAAAAAAACAACTAATAATATACATATTAGTATTTATTTATTTCATATAATAATATAATTTACTTTACTTTACTTGTGAATTTAATTTACTTTGTGTGTTTCATAACATGTTTTTGCAGCTGAGCATTTACTATGTAAAATTAAATAAAAATCTATGAAATAACAAGATGGCTCTTCTCTTCTTTCCCTTGTCCATATCTGAGAAAATAATGTAAGATGTAAGTTGTAATATTATATTTGTTGTCGTTACTGTGAATATATTTAAGAAAGCACTCCATGTTATTCATGCTACTTATTAAGGTTATTAATGGTGATATACTTTGAACAGTGCACATGTAGGCATTTTATTTCATTAAAAAAACTAATTTATCTTGAATGTAGTTACATAACCCTTTCATATTTTCAAGCAGAAGTTGTCATAGTTGGGTAAACTTCTATAGTGGTGAATGAGAGTATATGTTTAAATATATGTTTTGTCACAATAGTGTTTCTACAAGAGGGAAAAAATAGAAATAATTTGATACGATTACGATGCTGATGACCATTAATCAATTTTGATCTCTTGATTCACTATCAATTCACATGAATAGGCCTACTGTACTTACTTTTCTTGGGTTAAACTCAGTATTTTCTTGCATTAATTAATATTCACTTGTGTGTGCTTATACGAGTATCTTTTTAAAATGTATAATCTAGTGTTTGATCATGTTTAAATATTTATTTAAATGCAAAACCTAAAAATAAGTAAGCAGTTATGACCTGCAATACTCTTTTGAGCAACTAGAGTATGTATATTTATTAGAGTGGGTAAACAATGGCATTGCAAATGGAAATTATTATTTTTCTGGCCACAAAATGACTTTAATTTGCCTCTTTGCATTGAATTTAAAATCCTTTTCTCCACTTAACCTTAAATAATACACTAATTGTATTAGGCTATACATAATAATGGAAAATAGGATACAATTCATAACAAAAACGGTTGATCTGCATGTTTGTCTTCGGCGTAATAATCAATGCATGTGTGTCTCACGCACAATTCGTGAGAGTTAGCAACCCTGCTGTATCATCGTTGACACAAAAAAAGCCTTCACCTGATGAACATTTTCATCAGTAATAATGTCCTTAATTAAATTAACACTGTTTTTGAGCAGTTAAGGTTACTAGATTTAAAATGATTTGTTTAATTCAGAATGGGTGCAATGCTAGCTCCAAACAAGATTCTATTTTTCTCAGAATTACGTTAGATGGCTAATTACAACTAACAAGCCGATAGTGAGCTAGCATCATAAGATAAAAAAAAACAACTATTGACAGACCAAGATTATAAGTGATTCTCTGATTCTAAGATAAACACTTATTCAGTAGCAATAAATTAGGTGTACCAAACAATCATAAAACAAAGAAATATTATCTTACCGTTATCGTGAGGTAAAATAATGACGAAGGATCACTCTGTCAGCCAATCACACAGCGACGTCGCGCCCGCAGTCTGTAAATTCCTTCAGAAAACAGCGTGTGGCGCACTTGAGCGTATTTTCAGATGCACATCTAATTTGAAGTAGCTTTTTATGGGAGCGGCACTTTTTACAGTCTATGGAGCGGCAGCGCAATACTTTGGTAAAAAATAGATAGATAGGGCTATGTCAAATATTGTTTCTATTTTAGTTTTAATGAAAAACCAGGGGACCCCCCAAGGTCATTTTTTTGGGCCTTATGGGGGGTCCCTTGATGCTTATGGGGGGTCCCGGACCCCCCCAGCCCCCCCTCAATTCGAACACTGCCTGTATGTGTAGGAAACAGTCACGGCTCATATCAACATTTTATATGCAGTTATGAGAAAGGGAGAGCACATTCGACTTGAAGTAGCTGTGCACAGAATGTGATTCGAATGCATTGGATCCGTGTGCTCTCTTATCGCTCTCTCTTTACTTTAATGTCATACAGTCATCCTTTTGTGCTGTGGTGCTTCAAGTCGAACACGTCTATCAACTTCGTGCGATTGCTTCGGAAATTGGAAGGTCATAAAATCGTGTCGTATATCACCTCATCCGTATGATTTCAGTTAAACTGACTTATGATGTGTGCGTGGACATACGATCTTCCGACCATCCGAATTTGCACCATGTACACCCGCCTTAACCCCAAATAGGGTTCAGAATGTCTATAAATGCTGAACACAATGCATCTTTTTCATTATCAACTTGGATATTAAAATCACCAACTATTAAAACTTTATCTGCAGCCAGCACTAACTCGGATGTAAAATCAGCAAAATCTGTTTTGGTGCCCTGGTGTATACAGTAGCCAGAAGAAAAAAAAAATCACAGGGGATTTATCACTAACATTTGTTTCTCTGGATAATGTTATATGAAGCATCATAATTTCAAACGAGTTATACTTGAAGCCTGCCCTCTGAGAAATCCTGAAAACATTGTTATAAATTGAAGCAACACCTCCACCGAAAGGGGTCTGATATTCAATAAGCCAAGCTTTATCATTTGTTTATCTGTATTGCATCTATTTTTTTATTTGACCAGGACAACTAGAGTCCCAGATACAGATCCCCTGTAAATACCTTGTCTCAGATGACCACCAGGACAAGACCACAGGAAATAGATGATTCTTCTGCACAATCTGACTTTGCTGCAGCCTGGAATTTAACTACTGGTTTCGTCTGGTCAGAGGAGAACTGGCCCCCCAACTGAGCCTGGTTTTTCCCAAGGTTTTTTTCTCCATTCTATCACCGATGGAGTTTCGGTTCCTTGCCGCCGTCGCCTCTGGCTTGCTTAGTTGGGGTCACTTCATCTACAGCATTATCGTTGACTTGATTGCAAATTAATGCACAGACTGTCACAGTGTCTGGGTTGTGTCCCTGGGTTTCCACTAGATGTCCTCCTTTCTCACGGTGTCTGTCACTTTATCACTTCCTGTTCCCTTGTTTGGTCACCTTCCTCCTTGTTTAGTTAATTGATTGTTCCCCACCTGTCTCCTGTTTCCCCTTTATCCTTCTGTGTATTTATACCAGGTCTGTCTGAGTCTGTGTTACGGAGTCCTTGTTTAATGTTAATGTTAATTCATGTCCGTCAGTTCTTGCCCTTGCCTTGTCTTCTTGTTTGGTTTATGTTTGGATGGATGTTTTTGGTTTCGACTCATGCCTGGACTGTTTACCCTTTGGATTTGCCCTTTAATAAAGTCACATACCTGCACTTGGATCTCTCCGTGTTTCTTGTATCACCAGACGTGACAGAAGGACTCCGTCACACTGAGATCCAGCGGTATGTCTTTTTCCTGTTCCCCAGCCAAAATGGCGGAGCGGAGAGCTAAGTATCTCCGGCTGATCGCCCTCCGCCAAGAGGGCAATGAGGTGGGTGCCCTGGCACAGGTGTTCTGGTCCCTGGCCGAGGGTATGGGATACAACGATGCGGCCCTGAAGGATTATTTCAACAGCGGGGTGGATGATCCAGTTTTCCGTAGGAGATTGGGGCATTTAGAGACACTGGAATTCTGGGAATTCGTGTACTTCTTGCAGCATAGGCTTCCGTGGGATGCCCCAGCCACTCCTGTCTCTTCTGCCAAGATGGCCGCTAACCCAGCGCCAATGCCCAAGCCTGTCACCAACCCAGATTCATGACCCAAGATGGCCGCCAGCCCAGCGCCACAGCACAAGATGGCCGCCAGCCCAGCGCCACAGCACAAGATGGCCGACTCAATGCCTGAGTCTCCAGACAAGGTGCCACTGACTCGCCATCATAGAGGGCGGAGGAGGAGACAGGCGTCTACCGTTCCTCAAAGCCCGGAGAATGTTCCCGAGCGGACCGCAGCTGTCCAGGAGGACATTCCCGAGGCGGTGCCCGATGCTGTTCCGGAGGCCGAGGCGGTACCCGATGCTCTTCCGGAGGAAGAGGCGTTGACCGATGCTCTTCCGGAGGCCGAGGCGGTGACCGATAATCTTCCGGAGGCCGAGGCGGTGCCCGATGCCGTTCCGGAGGCCGAGGTGGTGCCCGATGCCGTTCCGGAGGCCGAGGCGGTGCCCGATGCTTTTCCGGAGGCCGAGGCGGTGCCCGATGCTGTTCCGGAGGCCAAAGCGGTGCCCGATGCTTTTCCGGAGGCCGAGGCGGTGCCCGATGCTGTTCCGCCCTGGGGGGCTTCATGTTGTTTTTTCCTTTTGTTTTTGTGTTAATGTCTGTCCCTGTCCCTTTCTGTTAGTCTGGCCCTCCGTCCCTCCCCCTGAACCTCCTCCGGTCCTCCGCCCTCCTGGTCTTTCTGTGTTGTGTTACATTCTGGTGCCTGTTCCCCATGTTTTTCTTTTCTGGCCATCCGTCCCTCCCCCTGAGCCTCCACCTGTCCATCTCCCTCCTGGTCTGTTTTGTGTCTGTCATGGAGCGTCTGGGAGCCGCTCCGTAGAGGGGGGGTTCTGTCACAGTGTCTGGGTTGTGTCCCTGGGTTTCCACTAGATGTCCTCCTTTCTCACGGTGTCTGTCACCTTATCACTTCCTGTTCCCTTATTTGGTCACCTTCCTCCTTGTTTAGTTAATTGATTGTTCCCCACCTGTCTCCTGTTTCCCCTTTATCCTTCTGTGTATTTATACCCGGTCTGTCTGAGTCTGTGTTACGGAGTCCTTGTTTAATGTTAATGTTAATTCATGTCCGTCAGTTCTTGCCCTTGCCTTGTCTTCTTGTTTGGTTTATGTTTGGATGGATGTTTTTGGTTTCGACTCATGCCTGGACTGTTTACCCTTTGGATTTGCCCTTTAATAAAGTCACATACCTGCACTTGGATCTCTCCGTGTTTCTTGTATCACCAGACGTGACACAGACACTATTTAAACTGAACAGAGATGACATCACTGAATTCAATGATGAACTGCCTTTAACTGTCATTTTGCATTATTGACACACTGTTTTCCTAATGAATGTTGTTCAGTTGCTTTGACGCAATGTATTTTGTTTGAAGCGCTATATAAATAAAGGTGACTTGACTTGATTTGTTGAACCTCAATTAAATTGTGACTCTTAAATTGGTTTGGACGATTTGGTTTTCTAGTTTGGGGGAACAGACACAGTCTCTATAGTGTGATATCTAGGTGAAAGTCTCTATGTGATTAAAATTAACTAGAGTTGTTCTGATTCCGATACTAGTATCAGAAATATCACCGATACCACAACAAATTCTGGCGTCGGCGAGTACATGAACCCATATACCAATTCGATACCATTTTCTTAAACAAGACCTAGTTATGACCGCTAGCTTTGCCTAACCGATGCACGGTTCTTCTTTGCTGCTTAGAATGCATTGCAAACACAGGAAGTTGTGCTGTGTTGCCACAAGCAACCCCTGTTTAGAGCAGCGAAGAAGAAATGAAAACGCATTAGCAGCACTGATCTATATATGACTGGATCGCTCATCGCGTTCTAAACTGCCAACAGACAGTGAAGCCACTTCTATATTATAGATCAGTGTTTAGCAGTATGTCTGCTGTTTAGCAGTATTACAGACTGGACCAACCAGACAGTAAAATGACAACTAGGGATGCAACAAGTACTGGCACTTCACTACCAAGTCGGTGCTGAAATTTAAAAAAATATGATGATACCAGCGTCTCTGTAGTACCGGTAGTAAGTTACCGACTCCCGAGTATATTCGGTACCCGCAGCTGCGTTCAGTCGCTTCCGTGTTAGTCTAAGTGCAGAGCTCCAGACTGTAGCAATATAGTGTCTGTGAATATTAAACTGCAAAATAATATTTAAATATTACTCCTGCAAATTCTAGATCTCTGTGGGTGACGGGCACAGATGCATAGGAGTTCGCTGTTTTGTAGTCTATTTTGTAAACCGTCACTTCATGAGAATTTACCATTTCATTTGAGAAAACTCATATCATAAACTACGCAAAGATCTTCATGGCAACCCATCAAAATAAATGTGCGGTTAACATGAGTAAATTGACAATATATTAAGCTACTGTTGTAGCCTACAGTAGATTTGGCTATGTCTCTATGTAGTAAAAATAATACGTCTCTATTAATAATAACAATTATGCCTAGACGGTTGCTTGTTTTGTTGTAAAGAGATTATCTGATTAATATATCATTTTTTATATTCCTAGACTTATTTTTTGCAGTCTTTTATACAGTTATATTGTAAAACTAAAATATATAGCAGGAGAAGCCATTACTCACCGTGCTTGATGAAATATTTTTACCACAGTTGTTTGATGAACTTGTGAAAAACTGAAGAGAGAGAGAGAGTAGCAAGAAAGAGCAGAGGAGAAAAGAAAACAGCGATAGGTAAAAATGGAAACCCTAATGACAAGCTAACGAGTGCTAACGCGATGCAGGTGCACTGCACTCATGGATTTAAAATAAATGTGAACGATCAAAATTAATCTGATAAGATTGATCGATCGATAATATCAGAAATATGGTGGGAATTAAGTTAGATTTTTTCACTTTGAACAACAGAGAGTGATAGTAAGATAAAGATTCTAGAGAGAGAATAAACAGCTACACGGAGCTACGATCACAAACAGGCCCAAAAGTTATGGTCCAAAGTTATGTTCTCTGACGAAAGTAAATTTTGCATTTCATTTGGAAATCAGGGTCCCAGAGTCTAGAGGAGGAGAGGAGAGGCACACAATCCACATTGCTTGAGGTCCAGTATAAAGTTTCCACAGTCAGTGATGGTTTGGGGTGCCATGTCATCTGCTGGTCCACTGTGTTTTCTGAGGTCCAAGGTCAATGCAGCCGTATACCAGGAAGTTTTAGAGCACTTATTGCTTCCTGCTGCTGACAAACTTAATGGAGATGCAGATTTCATTTTCCGACAGGGCTTGGCACCTGCACACAGTGCCAAAGCTACCAGTACCTGATTTATGGACCATGGTATCCCTGTTCTTAATTGGCTGACAAACTCGCCTGACCTTAACCCAATAGAAAATCTATGGGGTATTGTTAAGAAGAAGATGCGATATGCCAGAACCAAGAATGCAGAAGGCCACTATCAGAGCAACCTGGGCTCTCGTAACACCTGAGCAGTGCCACAGACTGATCGACTCCATGCCATGCTACATTGCTGCAGTAATTCAGGCAAGAAAAAGAGCCCCAACTAAGTATTGAGTGCTGTACATGCTCATGCTTTTCATGTTCCTACTTTCAGTTGGACAAGATTTCTAAAAATCCTTTCTTTATATTTGTCTTAAGTGTGTGTAATGAATAAATATAATATACAAATTTCACTTTTTGAATGGAATTAGTGAAATTAATCAACTTTTTGATGAAATTCTAATTATATGACCAGCACCTGTATATGTATATATACAGAATGAAGGAAAGTAAAGAAAAGAGAGAAAAGAGCAAAATAATGGCAGTATTTAAAGGGTTAGTTCACCCAGATAGCAAATTTATGTAATTAATAACTTACCCTCATGTTGTTCCAAACCCGTAAGACCTCCATTTATCTTCGAACACAGTTTAAGATATTTTAGATGTAGTCCGAGAGCTCTCAGTCCCTCCATTGAAGGTGTGTGTACGGTATACTGTCCATGTCCAGAAAGGTAAGAAAAACATCATCAAAGTAGTCCATGTGACATCAGAGGGTCAGTTAGAATTTTTTGACAGTTCTGTGTTCATCTTCAGTTCTCTCTTCACAGCAGTTCAGTCAGTGTACTGTTTGAGTGCATGCATTACTCCGGGATATTGGTTTGTTTGAACTCAGAGGGAGTGTCAGCTACATTAAAAAAGTTAGCAGCTTAAGTCATTTGTGGATTAATGCGTATTAGAGATGCAAACCGTTTAAAATGATTCAGTTCGATTTGCTGAACTGAATGATTCGTTCGCGAACCGGATATCCAGACTGCTTTGTTTTGAACTCTCTCACACAACAGACACAGAAGAGAAGACAATGCTGAATAAAGTCATCGTTTTTGCTATTTTTGGACCAAAATGTATTTTCGATGCTTCAAAAAATTCTAACTGACCCTTTGATGTCACATGGACTACTTTGATGATGTTTTTCTTACCTTTCTGGACATGGACAGTATACCGTACACACAGCTTCAATGGAGGGACTGAGAGCTCTTGGACTAAATCTAAAATATCTTAATCTGTGTTCCAAAGATAAACGGAGGTCTTACGGGTTTGAAACAACATGAGGGTAAGTTATTAATTACATAATTTTACTATCTGGGTGAATTAACCCTTTAACAGCAATTAACCACAACCCTAATAAATAATCAAAGAATCAAAAATCACCTTAAAAAGGGCTCAGACTTAAAAACTTAATAGCTGTAAATGGTTACTTGCATTGGCTTCATTGTTGAACAGGAGTCCTGATGCGGTAGAAAATGGAGTTTCTTGATGAGTTCTTATTAGAAGGAAGGTTCTCCACCTTCCTTCTAATAAGAACTCATCAAGAACCTCCATTTTCCTCTGGTTCTTCTAAAGATCAGCTGAAGTCATCAGCGGTTTGACAAAGTTATTTTGAAGAAAAAAACTGCCGGAAAGTAAAACTTTGAGGTGTCTTGGAGAGTGTTTGTCTCGAAAAGCAAGGGTTTCTGTGCACAGATTATAATAAAAAGATAATGTCTTTTAACTGTTTCTATTCACACCCACCTTTTGGGTGGAATGCCCAGTCAGAGGCATGAATTTTGAGTGGGAGAAAGTTTCTTTGTCTCCGGTTTATGGCCCATTGGAATGTTTATTGTTAGTCTAGAGAACATGTGCAGTTTTACCCAAACTATGGTACAAATAGTATGATGTATTTTAGGATCACATATTGTACATAACTGTTTGAGGAATAAGAAGCAGATCATTTTGATGCTAAGAACGAAACATGTAGAAGATCTTAAAGCAGAGATACACTCGTATACCTGAATATAAGCATTATAAGAGCCTAACTAATACAAATAAAACAATTTAACTAGGCTACTACAATAGTGAAACATACAAACAATACATGCATATACCAGATACATTTGTAACTGATTAATTATAGTCTAAATGAATAAAAGAATACATCTGGACAAATGGTTCCTGCTGGGGCGCTGCCAGGCCCTTCATTAACAAGCCTCTCTGTTTTTCCCAGAGGTCCACGACGAGCTCACAATATCGTGGTGCACTCCTTACTTGGCTCGCCCTCACACTTCTTCTTTTTCTGCGCTCTCCTCAGTGGATGACAATGTCTGCCCTTGCTGGACGAGCATACTCCTCAGCCAGGCAGGCAACCTCAGCTCTTCACTCCATGGCCATGCTCCAGGTCTTCCAGGCCAAACTCCTCCAAGCCATGGCTGAGTCCGGACCCAACCTCACAGATTTCAAGGAGCTTTGCAGTGCTACAGACTTGGCTTTGAGTGCCTGGGACTCCGGGTAATTTTGCCAAGAGCTCTATGACTCCGCTAACTAATCCCTGGGAGCAGTTTTCAACTCAGTCCACATGAGGTTGGTAGTCGCAACAGAACAGGCACTGGCCATACAAAATCCCACAGCATCCCTCAAAATTGGGGCCTCTCACCCTCATTTCAAATTATGCTGGCTCATGGCCTTTGCATTGCAGGTAATCATCAAATTAAGGGGGGTGATGGGACCAAGCAGTATTATGGGTTGAAGAAGTCGTGAACCTGGTAAAGGGCGGATCAGAAACAATATTTGTGGATAATGCAAGACTGTCATTCCTATGTGCTTTGTGTGCATTTGCTGATGAAGGTGCGAAAGAAAGCTCAATTTGGTAGCCTATTCAAGTGTTCGCCGAGCCAACCTGTGGCTTTGTGTGTGTGCGGCACCGCCGGTGTTCTGATGAATAATGCTACCTATCTTTTTTTTTTTATTGTACTCTTTACTTCACTAAATTTCTATCCATAACCATAGGTACCCGTTACTTCTTCGGCCCCGTCCACACGGAGACAAAGCTTACCCCAATCCGATCTTTTTATTTCCTCATCTCAAGAAATATCCACGTCCACACGAAACCACAAAACGATGTAGTATACATGCCAGACCAGCATGTGGCACTGTAATTCTGCCACAGAGATACACTTAAAATGGAGAAGAACACAAGGACTATGCTCATAAACCTAGTGCATGGTACACAAATAAACATGGAACAATACATTTATTAATATGTATCAATGTTAGTTAATAAAAAGACAATCGTTCAGCATGTGTTCATGTTTTTGTTGCTGTCACGTGACGTAGCGGTGTTTGTCTAGGGGCTAGACGTGGGCTGATGTCTTCATCGTTTCAGAAAATATACGGATTCGCCGTCCAGATGAAAACGCAAAGGCAGCATTTTCAAATTTATCCACTCTGGGACCCAGTTTAAAAAAAAACGGTTTCACTCTTCCAAAACGCCTGATTCCGTGTGGACAAAATGCCTATCTAATAAAAAATTTGTGCATATTCACAGCGTCTCCATGTGGACGGAAAAAAAGGAAAATCTCGGAAACCCTCAATTTATTGTTTCCCTGTCAAACGTGGTTGGATTGTGCAGGCGCCACTGATTGGGACAGCCTATCAGCAATCACCTTCAGCTTTCCGCCAAAGACTGATTTAATTGAAGTACAGTACACACACACAGACACACACACACACACAGAGTTGTCACACATAGATTGTGTGTGTGAGAATGGTGTTATCCAGCTGAAGGTATTTTCTCCTGCCTTTGCCTGTATGTCAGTGTGAGAGGAAGGGGCATAATATTGTCACTCAAATGAGCTGAATTTTATTTTTCCTTCTTTGTACGCTGACCTAAACACAGCTGATTAGCTGATTTTCTTTAATCATTATTATTTTCCCTTCCATGCTGCGTGTATTACACGGTCAGGTTCAAAGGTGTGTCAGAACATTGCTATATTGCCTTCTTTGCTGGTTTAGGTTTATTGATTTGATTGATGAAAAAACAGAGGAACTCTGTACACACAATTGTTAGCAGAATTTTCTTTTCTGATATTACACATTAATGTAAAGCTGAGCATTTGTTTTGATGTTCTTGAGTATGCAGTGTGTAACACAGTCAGGTTCAAATGTGGGTGCAAGAAATCCATTAAAACTCTAGCAGAGGTTTGTCAGAGCGTTGCCATTGTGCTATTGCCTTGTGGGCAAGTGAGAAATGTTAAATAAAGCAACATGGTAAAAAGATGAAAATGACTTGATTTTACTTTCAATTCCTTTTACATTCTCCAAGGTATTAACATTAAATGTTTCATAACTCCATGTAGGACGTTTCTGTACATAAATGTAAGCACTAGGCAGTAGTAATACAATATTAAGAAAACGTACTTTTGTACTCTTGATACTCAAGTACTTTTAAAAACAAGTACTTCAGTACTTTTACTTAAGTAGACATCTGACTGTAGTACTTTTACTTGTACTTATTAATTTAGCAAGGGGTATCTGTACTTTTTGTCAAGTAATGAAGCTGTGTACTCTGTCCGTCTCTGCTAAAAAGATGCTCAGGACAGTTGATGAAAGCTTATCATTTGCATGTGTTTTTAAGTCTTTTCAATTTAAACATTCAAAAGATTTAAAGATTTAAAGCTTTCAAACACAAGACGCAGAAGAACTCAACTGAGTAGGCCTACTTGCGCACCGTGTTCAGTGTACACACACAGAGTCCCTCGGAGAGCAAATCAGGTGAGAAATGGTTGTACGAGAGGTGTAAAGTCTTAAAGCATCTCCAAGCGGTTAGATAAGACTGGATGGTTCTGGGTAAAACTGCTTGGAGGATAAAATCAAGTCATGCTATGGATTCATTTTAAGGGATGTGTTATGGGACTTCAAGTTGTGAATAGTGAGGTACTGAGGTTGGCGATGGGTCCGCCTCTGAATAATTTGAGACTTGATGGTACTGGGAACATGGGGTGGTTCCTGAGCTGCAGCATTCGGGAGGGTAGGTTGTGGGACTGCTGTGAATTAAGTGTACTGATGTTTAGACTGGAGAGAAGGGTAAGAAGGAAGATAAGGAGGGGCCATATACCTTTTGCAGAGGCAGCCTCTCAGGCGGATTATCCTTTGTTGCTTAGTGAAGCATGTAGGAAGAGGTAGAAGGAAATTAGGGAGGAGGCCAGTAAGCTTGCAAAGCTGGCTGATGATGCACTGGCTGGATGTCTGCAACGGGGGCTGGTGGCCAGTGATAGGGAAAAGGAGATGTGGAAGGGTAAGAGTAAGGTTGCTGAGCTTGAGTGGCTAGCGGAGACAGCCTCATGCTAACATCTGCTGCCGGAGGTAAAAGGAGGGGAGAGAGAAGGATAGAAGTTTGGGAAGCCATGCAAGCAGGCAACGTTGTGTGCAGCACTTTAGCTGAAGGTGCCACAGTGATTAGTTGAGAAGAGGAGTGAGGCAATGCAGTGTGAGGAGCAAGAGAGTCTGAGTCAGGGAAGCTGGAACTTGATCTGGAAGACAATTTTTGAATAAAGTAGGGCGCTATGAGGAAGAGGAGCATGGATTGCAATTGTCAGCAGAGGCAGCCTGATGTTTAAATCGGCCTCTGGGCTAATGTCTGTTATGGGAGCTGGAAGCCACTGAAAAGAAAAAAGGGGTTATTTGAAACGGGAGAAAAAGCTTGAGATGTGTGGGCCTGAGTTGCAAGCAGAGGCAGCCTCATGTTTCTTCAGCTGCTGTAGGCCATGGGAAGGGAGTGGGTTTTGTGACATTCTGAAAAGCCTGTGCAACCTGCACAGCTTGCAGAGGCAGCCTCATGCTAGCATGTGCTATGGGAACTGGAGACCACTGAAAAGGTAGAGAGGTTAGAAGTAGCAGGAGAAATGACGACTTTGACAACATTTAAAAAGTGATAAAATTATGAAAGACATGCTTTTTCTCTTAACCACACAAAAAGTAGTAAGTATTGAAACAGCTAGCCAGCCAAGCAGCACATCAGCTGGTAAAGACTTTAAGAGAAATACCTATGCTCAATGCTTATGAATTCAATATGATATGCAATATGCCTTAGTTGTTAGTTTGCACCTATAATTGAAAATGTAGGTACACCGTTGAACATGTTTTTCTCAAAAATCTATATTTTTCATTTTATCTGTCTATCCGACTATGATGTATAATTTAAAATACAAGTAAAATGCTAGTGAAAATTAATAAAATAAAAGTGAGTAATTTCATTGTGTTCTTTGCAGATTTGCATTATGGTTGCATCAGCTCTGCTGGTTCTTGCACTCAACAGCACACTGATTCCCTGACTGCGGGTGTCGCTGTTGGACAGTGTTTTCTCTACTTCCTGTTGGCCTGCTGGCCTTGCTGTAGCTAATCGTAGCTCCGTGTAGTTGTTTTTTTTTCCTCTAGAATCTTTATCTTACTATCACTCTCTGTTTTATAAAGTGATAATATATAACTTAATTCACACCATATTTCTAATATTATTGATCAATCTTATCAGATTAATTTTGATCGTTCACTTTTATTCTATATCTGTGAGTACAGTACACCTCCATTGCGTTAGCACTCGTTAGCTTGTCATTAGCGTTTTCATTCGAACCTATCGCTGTTTTCTTTTCTCCTCTCCTCTCTCTCGCTCCAGTTTTTCACAAGTTCATCAAACAACTGTGGTAAGAATATTTCATCAAGCACGGTGAGTAATGGCTTCTCCTGCTATTGTTATTTGCACCTCTTGTCACATGTACAGTTTATCTATCTCTGTCGCAGATGAGGGATTCACATGTGATAAATGCAGGGAAATAGGCTGACAGAGAAGATTTCAGAATTAGAGACACACATTTACTTTAATTGAGGACAGTAAGAATGTTAGGGCTTTGGGTGCGTCTAGCTCAGGGATTCCTGTACATTGTTCGGTTCCGGCAACAGAGCCCCTGCAGCAGGGCAACTGGGTGACAGTGAGGCAGCGTAGTTGTGGGTCAAAACACCGCTCTTCTGTTCCGATCAAAACATTAAACAGGTTCTCCCCAATCAGTGATGCACCCACTGAGAAACCTGATGAAAGTGCTCTAGTTATTGGTGATTCTTTTGTACGGAACGTGAATATAGAGACACCAGCCACCATAGTCAAATGTTTACCGGGAGCCAGAGTGCCTGACATCTTGGCAAATTTAAAAGTGCTGGCTAATGCTAAACGTAAATACAGTAAGATTGTTATTAATGCCGGCGCTAATGATGTTCGACTTCGCCAGTCGGAGATCACTAAAAATAACATTAAAGAGGTGTGTGAACTTGCAAGCATGATGTAAATCACTGTAATATGCTCTGGTCCCCTCCCTGCTTACCGTGGTAACGAGATGCATAGCAGATTGTCATCACTCAATGGCTGGATGTCTAAGTGGTGCCCACATAATAACATAGGTTTCATAGACAATTGGACGAGCTTTTGGGGCAGACCTGACCTGTTGAAAAGAGATTGTCTTCATCCCTTCTGGGGTGGCGCCACTCTTCTCTCTAGAAATATGGCAAATAGTCTTAGAGTTTATACTTGACTAACTGGGGCCCAGGTCAGGAAGCAGACAGACTGGCTAAACCGACCGTCTGCTAGCTGCCTCACGTCACAGAGGTCAGCTAATTCTCAGCACATAGAGACACTTTCACCTAGATATCACACTATAGAGACTGTGTCTGTTCCCCGAACTAGAAAATACAAAAAATGTCCAAACCAAGTTAAGATTAACAATTTAATTGAGGTTCAACAAATAAAAAACAGATGCAATACGGATAAACAAATGACAACGCTTGGCTTATTGAATATCAGATCCCTTTCTACGAAAACACTTTTTGTAAATAATATGATCACTGATCATAATCTAGATGTGCTGTGTTTGACAGAAACCTGGCTAAAACCTGATGATTACATTATTTTAAATGAGTCCACCCCCCAAGATGACTGTTATAAACATGAGCCGCATCTAAAAGGCAAAGGGGGAGGTGTTGCTTCAATTTATAACAACGTTTTCAGGATTTCTCAGAGGGCAGGCTTCAAGTATAACTCGTTTGAAGTAATGGTGCTTTATATTACATTATCCAGAGAAACAAATGTTAATGATAAATCCGAACTCTATTGGGGTTAGACGACACGTTTCAGGACCTACTCATTGTCGAAATCATACTCTAGATTTAATACTGTCACATGGAATTGATGTTGATAGTGTTGAAATTATGCAGCCAAGTGATGATATCTCAGATCATTATTTAGTTTTGTGCAAACTTCATATAGCCAAAACCGTAAATTCTACTTCTTGTTACAAGTATGGTAGAACCATCACTTCTACCACAAAAGACTGCTTTTTAAGTAATCTTCCTGATGTATCAGAATTCCTTAGCATATCCAAAACATCAGAACAACTTGATGATGTAACAAAAACTATGGACTCTCTCTTTTCTATTTCTATTTTAAATACAGTTGCCCTTTTACGCTTAAGGAAGGTTACGGAAACCAGTCTGACACCATGGTATAATGAGCATACTCGCACCCTAAAGAGAGCAGCACGTAAAATGGAGCACAGCTGGAGGAAATCAAAACTATAGGTATTTCGTATTGCTTGGTGGGAAAGTAACCTATCCTACAGAAAAACATTAAATACTGCTAGATCCGATTACTTTGCTTCTCTTTTAGAAAAAAACAAACATAACCCCAGGTATTTATTCAATACAGTGGCTAAATTAACAAAAAATAAAGCCTCAACAATTGTTGACATTTCCCAACATCACAGCAGTAATGACTTTATGAACTACTTTACTTCTAAAATCTATACTATTAGAGATAAAATTGTAACCATTCAGCCGTCAGCTACAGTATCGCATCAGACAGTGCACTATAGACCCCCTGAGGAACAGTTCCATACATTCTCTACTATAGGAGAGGAAGAATTGTATAGACTTGTTAAATCATCTAAACCAACAACATGTATGTTAGACCCTATACCATCTAAGCTCCTAAAAGAAGTGCTTCCAGAAGTCATAGATCCTCTTTTGACTAATATGAATTCCTCATTGTCATTAGGATATGTCCCCAGAACCTTCAAACTGGCTGTTATTAAGCCTCTCATGAAAAACCACAACTTGACCCCAAAGAACTAGTTAATTATAGACCGATCTCGAATCTCCCTTTTCTGTCCAAGATACTAGAAAAGGTGGTATCCTCACAATTATATTCCTTCTTAGAAGAAAAATGGTATCTGTGAGGATTTCCAGTTAGGATTTAGACCGTATCATAGTACTGAGACTGCTCTCCTTAGAGTTACAAATGACCTGCTCTTATCATCTGATTGTGGTTGTATCTCTCTTTTAGTGCTATTGGATCTTAGTGCTGCGTTCGACACAATTGACTACAACATTCTTTTGCATAGACTAGAGCACTTTGTTGGCTTCAATGGAAGTGCATTAGCATGGTTTAAATCGTACTTATATGACCGCCATAAATGTTTAGCAGTGAAATGGTAAATGGACTGCATTTATATAGCGCTTTCAACAGACCACATGGCCATCCAAAGCGCTTTACAATTTGCCTCACATTCACCCATTCACACACTCATTCATACACCAACTGTGGTGTCAGCCATTCAAGGCGCCATCCAGCTCGTCGGGAGCAGCTGGGGTTAGGTGTCTTGCTCAAGGACACCTCGACACTTGGTCAGGTGGAGCCGGGGATCGAATCACCAACCTTCCGGTTTGTAGACAACCTACATGAACCACTGAGCCACTGCCGCCCCAGTGAATGAAGAGTTATTATATCGATCACAAGTGCAGTATGGAGTACCTCAAGGCTCAGTACTAGGGCCATTACTCTTCACGCTTTACATGTTACCCTCGGGAGATATCAACAGGAAACATGGTGTTAGCTTTCACTGTTATGCTGATGATACTCAGCTCTATATTTCTTCACGGCCCAGCGAAATACACCAATTTGAAAAACTAATGGAATGCATAGTCGATATAAAAAACTGGAAGATGAATAATTTATTTCTGCTAAATTCTGAAAAAACAGAGGTGTTAATTATAGGACCTAAAAACTCTGCATGTATTAACATAGAACACTGTCTAAGACTTGATGGCTGCTCTGTCAATTCTTCGTCATCAGTTAGGAAACCTAGGTGTGCTATTTGATATCAATCTTTCCTTAGAAATCACATTTCTAGCATTTGTAAAACTGCATTATTCCATCTCAAAAATATATATAAATTAAGGCCTATGCTCTCAATGTCAAATGCAGAAATGTTAATCCATGCATTATTGACCTTAAGGTTAGATTATTGTAATGCTTTATTGGGTGGTTGTTCTGCACGCTTAGTAAACAAACTACAGCTAGTCCTAAATGCAGCAGCAAGAGTTCTTACTAGAACCAGGAAGTATGACCATATTAGCCCGGTCCTGTCAACACTGCACTGGCTCCCTATCAAACATCGTATAGATTTTAAAATATTGCTTATTTCTTATAAAGCCCTGAATGGTTTAGCACCTCAGTATTTGAATGAGCTCCTGTTAGATTAAAATCCTCTACATCTGCTACGTTCTCAAAACTCAGGCAATTTGATAATACCTAGAATATCAAAATCAACTGCAGGCGGGAGATCCTTTTCCTATTTGGCGCCTAAACTCTGGAATAACCTACCTAACATTGTGCGGGAGGCAGACACACTCTTGCAGTTTAAATCTAGATTAAAGACCCATATCTTTAACCTGGCTGACACATAACATACTAATATGCTTTTAATATCCAAATCCATTAAAGGATTTTAGGATGCATTAATTAGGTAAATCAGAACCGGGAACACTTCCCAGAACATCCAATGTACTTCCTACATCATTAGAAGAATGGCATCTATGCTAATATTAGTCTGTTTCTCTCTTATTCCGAGGTCACAGTAGCCACCAGATTCAGTCTGTATCCAGATCAGAGGGTCACTGCAGTCTCCCGGATCCAGTACGTATCCAGACCAGATGGTGGATCAGCACCTAGAAAGGAACTCTACATCCCTGAAAGACTGCGGCGACCAGGACAACTAGAGCCACAGAAACAGATCCCCTGTAAAGACCTTGTCTCAGACGACCACCAGGACAAGACCACAAGAAACAGATGATTCTTCTGCACAATCTGACTTTGCGGCAGCCTGGAATTGAACTACTGGTTTCGTCTGGTCAGAAGAGAACTGGGGGCTGTTCCATAAACCAAGATTAGAGTATAAGCCAGGCTTATTTCGGTTAGTCAGGCTTAATTTTGGTAGATTCGGTTTTATAAATCAAACTTAAAAAAGTTCAAACTCAGTTACCCCGGCAACTTATGCTGGCAAATTAACCTGGTCCGGGGCAGGCTAACTGTCAGGCTAAATCTGAGTTCAGACTTAACGGGCATACCATTTATATTCACCTGCTGGTATTTCGATGTCATTTTATTTTACTTAACCACTATTATTTTTATTTTATTTTTTTTAAATAAATAAATAAATAAGGAAATGTACTTTACTAATAAATGTAAGAAATTATAAGGTATAAATACACTAATAAATGTTCAAAATTTGTGTGTTTAATTGGTGAGTTTGGTTAATGAGTTTGGTAATTAATTAATTAAAAGTATATAAATAGGGAGCTTAACTCGTTTCCAAACTTAACCATGGCATGTCCTTTCATAGATGAGGTGGTGGATGAGGGAGCTATAGTCTTGCGGAGGGCATTTCAAAGAGAGAGAACTTTCAGAGACAGGTCAGACCCATTGGCTTTTAATGACAGCTACCTGAATGAGCGATATAGGTTGTCAAGAGATGGGATTGCATATATTTGTAGATTACTAAGCCCATACATTGCAAATAATACACGCCGCAACAGAGCGCTCACAGTCCCACAGACGGTGTGCATTGCACTTCGCTTTTTTGCCAGTGGATGCAGAGAATATCAGCAAAGCATCAGTTTGCCGCTCTTTACAAACTGTGTACCTTTTCTTTAAAATGACTACTCAATGTGTTCATCACATTCCCTGGCCACAAAGCTATTCGTACAATTAAACATGCCTTTTATGGAATAGCTGGTAAATTCAAATAACTATAAAACATTGAAATATTTCTTGACTGTTGATTTTACATGGGACATATTTAAAACAAACAAATAATTTTCCTAGGTTTCCCAAATGTTATCGGTGCATTGGACTGCACCCATGTGCGTATTAAGTGTCCGTCTGGTCCACATGAAGCGGACTTTGTGAATAGGAAATCAGTACACAGCATCAATGTACAGGTACGGTCCCACTGAGATGATATTGAAGGCTATGCTCTAGCACTGAGTGTTTTGTACTAAGCTGGGCACCAGTGTTTAGTTCATTGCAATTAAAATGTAGTGACCTACAGGTTTAATTTATTTTAGATGATTAGTGATGCAGATTGCATCTTCACAAATGTAGAGGCTCTGTGCATGACTCCAGAATCTTTAGAGCCTCATCTCAAGAGGTATGCTAGTAATCGCTTAAATCGCAAAAAGTCTTTAAAAAAAAAAGAAGAAAAAAAAACGACATTATATATCTATATATATTCATTCTGTCTATGCAGGAGAATTCTCAAGGGATACACATGCCTGCCTTACCTCTTGACTCCCTATCAGGAGCCCCAGACAGAGGCACAGCACCGCTACAACATTGCCCATGCACGCACAAGAAGTCGTATAGAGATGGCATTTGGGCTGATAAAGTCAAGGTTTCAGTGCCTGAAGCACCTCAGAGTGACTCCACCTAGGGCATGTGACATTGTAGTTGCTTGTGTAGTGCTCCATAACATTGCTTGTCTGAGGAGAGAGAGGCAACCAAGGATTGTTGAAGAGGAAGACTTGGGCAATGAAGCAGTATTGGAAGAAAACGAAACAGGCAGACTTATACGAGACACATATGCAAATAATTATTTAGCTTAATATGGTCTAAACCATGTGTAGCCTTTAAAATTTTCCACTGGCCCCTCAACTTTCTCCTTAGTTGAACAAACACACAGAAGTCAAAGTATTTAATGTGATTTGTATTTATTCAGAGTGAATCTGCCTGTTGGGGTGAAAACACACAAATAAATGTTGTGGAAAGTGATCAAAAAGGTAATGTTTTTTTTCTTTTCCTTTTTTAAAAATGGTAGTTCTACTTGCGTTTTTCTGTAGCTGTTGAATTTCCAGCTCCAATTTCCTCATCTTCAGTTTTTTATATTGGATGTCGATATCAATCGCTTCCATTTGTTTAAGGAGGTAGCGTTTATACACTCCTTTTATGTTTTCTGGGTTCTGTAGCAACATAGATTTAACCCTTGTGCGTTGTTGGGGACGTTTTCGTCCACTAGGGGGTAAAGTTGAGTCTTATTTTGGCCACAACTTTCTCTGTGTTTGAGCTAATGGAATGATTTTTGGTGACAAATCTTATTTTGACCCATATTTTGGGAAAATGCTTTGAATTTTTTCAAAAACTCAACAGTACACTGTGGGCAAATTCACTACCCTTTCGGGATGTTCGTGGATGAAAACATCCACTAAATTAAACTGCTGTAAAAATGTATCAGATAAATATTTTTTTCAAATTTTTTTTGCATAAATCTATTAATCAACCTCAGTCCTGATCAAAACTACCAAATTTTTTAAAAGATTCCAAGATTTTAACTTTTTAATTACCAAGTTAATAAATGATGTCACTGATTTGGAAAAAAAAACACACAAAATTACATATTTTCGATATAAAAAGTGATTGTGGACTGGATTTTTTTTTACCTTTTATCACAGTCTTGGGCATGTCAAAGATTAGTAACAAGATTGGCTTTGATGCATTGTTAGTTTTTGTGCAGCATTAGATTTAAATTTTTTCTCCCTAATTTGTTGTTGGTGGCTGTTTTTGCCCTATTGACTTCCATTATAACGACATTTTTTGATTGCAAAGCCATGACACCATATAATCATTTATTCTTGATTGTTTGTGGTTTTCACTTTGGGAAGAGGTAAAAAAAATATATTTTTACAGTTGATCACTAGGTGGGACCATTAACCCTTTTAATAGGCCTGTGCAAAAAAAGGCTTGATTTCTGGCTTGTATATGGAGTTATATGGAGTATAACAGCAAATTATAGTGTTTGTGTGTGTGTGAGATTCTTGATTGTTGGTGGTTTTCCCTGTTGGGAAGAGGAAAGATTTGTTATTTTTTACAGTTGATCACTAGGTGGGACCATTAACCCTTTAGATTGTCTGTGCCTGTGCCTAGCCTGTGCAAAAAAAGGCATAGTTTCTGGCTTGTATGGAGTATAATAGAAAATTATAGTGTGTGTGTGTGTGTGTGTGTGTGTGTGTGTGTGTGTGTGTGTGTGTGTGATACAGAGAGAGAGAGAGAGAGAAAGAGAGGGTGTGAGAGAGACCTTTGTGCACTTACCTTGATGTACAGTATTTGAAAAAATCTAAATATGCACCTCATGCTCTCAGAACTACATGGAGTAAACAATAAAAAAAGAAGTGTGTTTATGCACCTGCTTCCTTTTGATGGTGAAAAGTACAGATGGCCTATAAGTGAAATGCTCCTCTTTTTTTGATGGTAAAGCCAGTTTAAAACCTTAAAATCCTGTAAAAAAATCTACATCGCATCAAATTTATGAACATAATGTATTATAAACCAAAATGCAATACCAACTTCAAATAAGCTGCAGCTCGCTGGAGGGGTCACGCTACATTATAATTTCTAAAACTTTGGTACAAGTCAAGCCCTTTCTCGTGTTGCTTGCTGCTCTTCTCACCATTAAATATCCAGCACGGTGGCATGCAAGTGTTTAAATCCATGTACTTTGCTTTTGTTTAGTCTATTCGCTTGTTAAGTCTGACGTCACGTGGCAGCGCTTCCGTGTCCAAACGCTCTATCAGTTACCACGAGAAAACATCAAAAGGTGCAAATATTAACTCACAATGTGATAGAATACTAGCGAAAAATTTATAATATTATTCTTTAACTCCATACCGAAGTACCAGATAGCCAGACAATGAAAATATAAATATAAAAAAATATCTAAAAATTATTTGTGTTTGGGACGCTATGAGCACGGAGACTGTAGTGTATATCGTAAGTTTGAAAGCGTTTAACTTAAATTATCAATATGAATAAACAGTGCTCATAAACGGCTGCTGAGGTCATATTCTCAAGTGAAGTGAGTTGAGGCCTGGACCCGGAAACAGTGCTTCTTTCGTCATCACTTAACAACCGAATACTTTCACCACCATTAAAAGGCAGCAGGTGCATAAATACACTTTTGTTTACTCCATGTAGTTCTAAGAGCTGAAGTGTACATTGTGATTTTCTGAAATACATTAAGGTAAGTGCGCAAAGGTCTATCTCACACACACTCTCTCTCTCTTTCTCACACAGTGATCAACTGTAAAATTAATTCCCCCCAAAAGGGAAAACCACAAACAATCAAGAATGCATGATTACATGGTGTCATGGCTTTGCAATCAAAAAATGTTATTAAAATGGAAGTCAATGGGGCAAAAACAGCCACCAACCACAAATTAGGGAGAAAAAAAATAAATCTGATGTTGCACAAAAACTAAAAATGCATCAAAGCCAATGTTGCTACTAATCTTTGACATGCCCAAGACTGTTATAAAAAGTAAAAAAAAAATCCAGCCACAATTACTTTTATATTGAAAATAAGTCATTGTGTGTGTTTTTTTCCCCCCAAATCAGTGACATCATTTATGAACTTGGCAATTAAAGAGTTAAAATCTTGGATTTTTTTAAAACATTTGGTAGTTTTGATCAGGACTGAGGTTGATTAACAGATTTATGCAAAAAAAAAATATGAATCTGATACATTTTTACAGCAGTTTAATTGAGTGGATGTTTTCATCCCGAACAAGTCGAAAGGGTAGTGAATTTGAACAATCCACAAGGGTTAAGTTATTTCATTGAATACTCCCCAACTAAGCAAGCCAGAGGCGACCGCGGCAAGGAACCGAAACTCCATCGGTGACAGAATGGAGAAAAAAACCTTGGGAGAAACCAGGCTCAGTTGGGGGGCCAGTTCTCCTCTGACCAGACGAAACCAGTAGTTCAATTCCAGGCTGCAGCAAAGTCAGATTGTGCAGAAGAATCATCTGTTTCCTGTGGTCTTGTCCTGGTGGTCCTCTGAGATAAGGTCTTTACAGGGGATCTGTATCTGGGGCTCTAGTTGTCCTGGTCTCCGCTGTCTTTCAGGGATGTAGAGGTCCTTTCTAGGTGCTGATCCACCATCTGGTTTGGATACGTACTGGATCCGGGTGACTGCAGTGACCCTCTGATCTGGACACAGACTGTATCTGGTGGCCACGGTGACCTCGGAACAAGAGAGAAACAGACAAATATTAGCATAGATGCCATTCTTCTAATGATGTAGCAAGTACATAGGGTGTTATGGGAAGTGTTTCCGGTTCCGGTTTACTTAATTAATGCAGCCTAAAAATCCTTTAACGGATTTGGATATTAAAAGCATCTTAGTACGTTATGTGTATGCCAGGTTAAATAGATGGGTCTTTAATCTAGATTTAAACTGCAAGAGTGTGTCTGCCTCCCGAACAATGTTAGGTAGGTTATTCCAGAGTTTAGGTGCCAAATAGAAAAAGGATCTGCCGCCCGCAGTTGATTTTGATATTCTAGGTATTATCAAATTGCCTGAGTTTTGAGAACGTAGCGGACGTAGAGGATTATAATGTAAAAGGAGCTCATTCAAATACTGAGGTGCAAAACCATTCAGGGCTTTATAAGTAATAAGCAATATTTTAAAATCTATACGATGCTTGATAGGGAGCCAGTGCAGTGTTGACAGGACCAGTCTTAGGACCACATAACATCTTTTGTCAGAGAATGGCACAAGAACTGTCTTTTAATGAACTCAAAAAGAATTATAAATGAATATCAGTCCATTGCTTAACTCCATATTAATTCATATGTAACCCACACATTTGACTATCATGTTTATAATCACTTATTGTATATGTCTTTTAATAACTATTGGATAATTTCCAAGTCCTCTATTGCAAGGCTTCAAATGGAGCAAAATGCTGCAACAAGATTTCTAACAGGAGTCGATTTTAAAATATGGTCTTGCACCCTCGTACCTGTCTAAACTTTTAAATCTGAACACATCAATCAGGTGTCTGAGGTCCATAAACAATGACTCTGTAGCTCAGCCTTAAAGGGTTAGTTCATCGAAAAATCTAAAATTATGTCATTAATAACTCACCCTCATGTCGTTCCAAACCCGTGAGACCTCAGTTTATCTTTGGAACACAGTTTAAAGATATTTTAGATTTAGTCCGAGAGCTCTCAGTCCCTCCATTGAAACTGTGTGTACGGTCTTCTGTCCATGTCCAGAAATGTAAGAACATGTAAGAACAAAAACATCATCAAAGCAGTCCATGTGACATCAGAGGGTCAGTTAGAATTTTTTGAAGCATTGAAAATACATTTTGGTCCAAAAATAGCAAAAACTACAAATGTATTCAGCATTGTCTTCTCTTCCGTGTCTGTTATGAGAGGCTTCAAAACAAAGCAGTTTGTGATATCCGGCTTGCGAACGAATCATTCGATGTAACTGGATCTTTTTGAACCAGTTCACCAAATTGAACTAAATAGATTCAAATGATTCGCGTCTCCAATACGCATTAATCCACAAATGACATAAGCTGTTAACTTTTTTAATGTGGCTGACAGTCCCTCTGAGTTCAAACAAACCAATATCCCGGAGTAAGTAATTTACTCAAACAGTACACTGACTGAACTGCTTTGAAGAGAGAACTGAAGATGAACCGATGAGCCGAGCCAGATAATGAACAAAAGACTGACTCGTTCTCAAGTCAAGAACCGTTTCTGTTGGACGCGTCCGATTCGAGCACCGAGGAGCTGATGATAACTGCGGGCTGGGTATTGATCAAAATCTTTCCATCCGGTGCCAATTTCGATACCTCAGTATCGATACTGGTTCCTAACGATACTTTTTTCGATTCCATATGTTTTAAAATCCATTTCAACATCAACACAAATACATTAAACACAAAACTTTTCTTTTTCACCTTAATCAAAACAAATTCTGGTAACACTTGACACTCAGGATAACATTATTAACACAACTGGTTGTGCTTTTTGGATAGGGGTGCGCCATTCAGGGGCGGACTGGGACCAAAAAGTGGCCCTGGGCTTTCTGGCCCACAGCAGCCCACCACATCATAACGCAAACGCCCCTGTTTTGATGTAATTTATTAATTTAATATTTAAGTAAATAGTTTGGGGATTTTAACCAATAGGGCTCCTCCGTTGAAAAAACAAAAAAAAAAAAAAAACAGCAGCAGTTCATTTAGCGACTCCTAGTGACTCCTAAACTCAAACGATAGCTTTATGTGCTTTACAGATGAACTTGAAGTCTTTATTCATTCGAGATGTTCAATAATAGATAATCTTTGGCTCGGTAATACAAGTTCATGATCCGATTAGTGAACCGATGATTTTTTTGAGTCAATCTTTTAAAATAATAATTTATTTTGTTTAACGAAACCAGTGTGGAAACCAGTGTTTCACAAACTGGATAGATCTGAGGTGCAGGGCTCGCAAAATCGTTAGCCCCACGTCCAGGGGCTATTGTGTTTTCCAGTCCGACGGGCTATCGTGAATAGATGTAAAATTCCTAACTTGATGCGCGTTGTTCACTCGCTTGAAGGGTTGAAACGGATCATAGTTGATCGTTTGCACTTGTTTCTAAATCTTGTTGATTCAAGCATTTTAAACAATTTGCGCGCATTCGGAGCTTGCGCTCACTCATTCAAAGCATGCGCTGCGAGCAGCATTTCAGAAAATGCGTGTACAGAGAATGAATTCATCTTTCGCGTATCGTAACTTCTGAATGAACACATACACACATAATTATATCAAAATAATTGTCTCTGCAAGTATTCTCGTAAACACAGTCGGTTATGTTTTAAGTGAACGTATACAGTGGCCTGCTGCTCAGAGAAATTCGCTGAACTGGATAAATCTGTCTCTCTCTATCTGTTTTTTAGGCGACGTGAAAGGGGGCGTGTTTCAAGATAGGGAGGGGTGGAAAAACACTCATCCAAACAAATGCTTCATTAAATTGGTGGTATTGCTGGCTTTGGTTGCAATACACTTATCGCATATGTTGCACTTTGCTGACTCGGCATCCAATTTTATAAAGTGTAGCCACACTTTAGACCTCTTTGGCATTGTAAAACGGAAACGTTTTGAGAAAAAACAACTACACTTGTGTTGTGTGACTGCGAGTATCTTCTGAAATCCTCCCAGTCACGTCACGTGGTGGTGGACAGCCAATCATGGCGAATTTAGGTCCTTACATGCACGTATGCTACAAGCTCACACAGACACAGCCGCTTGGCAAAAAAAAAAAAAAAAAAAACCGGCCACTTGGCTTTTGGACCTGAAATTTGGCACCGAAAGATAAATCATTTTTCGATACTTAAAGTATCTAAGTTTTTCGTTCGATACCAAAGAGGCATCGAAGTTCGGTACCCGGCCCTCCGCATTTGTGATTCAGTGTGAAGCAGACTGACACACAGAGCGTCTGAACTGAACTGATTCTTTTGGTGATTGATTCTGAACTGATTCTGTGCTAATTTTATGAGCCCAGGTAAACCAAAGGCTTGAATCAAGGGCAATCATTGCCAATGATGCCATAACGTCGAGAGCAAAAGAAACGGTGAACCATTTTCTTCAACCGGTTTATTAAATCGAACTGTCCGAAAGAACTACTGGTGATCCGAAAACCAATGCAACCGGTTCTTGATTCGTGAACGAGTCATTATCTGGCTCGGCTCGGTGTTAATCTTTAGTTTTCTCTGCACAGCAGTTCAGTCAGTGTACTGTTTGAGTAAATGAATTACTCCGGGATATTGGTTTGTTTGAACTCAGAGGGAGTGTCAGCCACATTAAAAAAGTTAACAGCTTAAGTCATTTGTGGAGTAATGCGTATTGGAGACGCGAACCGTTTAAAACGATTCAGTTCGATTTGGTGAACTGTTTCAAAAAGATCCAGTAACTTCGAATGACTCGTTCACGAACCGGATATCACAAACTGCTTTGTTTTGAACTCTCTCATAACAGACACTGAAGAGAAGGCAATGCTGAATAAAGTCGTAGTTTTTGCTATTTTTGGACCAAAATGTTTTTTCGATGCTTCAAAAAATTCTAACTGACCCTCTGATGTCACATGGACTACTTTGATGATGTTTTTCTTAGCTTTCTGGATATGGACAGTAGACCATACACACAGTTTCAATGGAGAGGCTGAGAACTCTCGGACTAAATCTAAAATATTTTAAATGGTGTTCCGAAGATAAAATGAGGTCTCACGGGTTTGAACGACATGAGTTATTAATGACATAATTTATCATCATGAACTAATTTGTCAAAATGAACTAAACCTTTAATTGTGCATTTGCCATTTTTGGACCTAGGCTCTGGAACAATCTTTTTTTTTATCTGAGATCCCTGTCCTCTGTGCATGAGTTTAAATTTAAGTTAAAGTCCTATCTTTTGTCTCGAGCTTTAAGCAATTTTTTAAGAAAACTCTTTTTATCTGATATCCCCTTCATATGTGCATGAGTTTAAATTGAAGTTAAAGTCCTATCTTTTGACCCAAGCTTTAAGCATTTCTTAATTATGTTTTTTTTTATGTCTTATTACTTTCTTTATCTGTATCTTAGTTTTATATTGTGTAAAACACTGTGGTCAACCCCCTTTTTTGTTTATTTGTGCAGTTAAATTAAATTAAATTAAGAAAGGTTAGAGCGTAGGCTGTCACCCTCCACCTTGGAAGTGTATGTTGCTGCTATTGCAGCGCATCACAATGCAGTGGACGGCTGTTCTCTCGGAAGGCATGACCTGATTGTTAGCTTCCTGAGGGGTGCCAGAAGGTTGAATCCTCCTAGGTCACACCTGAGTCCTCGATGGACTCCAGAGGGGTCCCTTTGAGCTGCTTGAGTCAGTTGAGCTGAAGTTCCTATCTCTCAGCACTCCTGATCACGTTCACTTCCATCAAGAGGGTCGAGGACCTCCAAGCATTTTCAGTAAGTGAAGAGTGCCATGTATTCAGGCCACCCTACTCTCATGTTGTCCTAACATTCCAGCCAGGATACTTGCTCAAGATTCCCATCACTCCCTTCTGAGACCAGGAGATGAACCTACAAATGCTGCCCCCAGATGTAGCAGATCCAGCCTTGCTGTTGCTGTGTCCCGTAAGAGCACTATTCATATACGTGGACCACACCCAGAGTTTCAGAAGCTCTTAGCAACTCCTTGTCTGCTTTCAAGGCTAGCAGAAAGGAATAGCTGTCTCTAAGCAGAGGTTGGCCCACTGGATAGTGGATGTCATCGCCTTGGCGTACCAATCCCAGGGTGACCTATGCCCCCTGGGTGTGAGAGCCCACTCAACTCAGAGTGTGGCATCCTCTTGGGCATTGGCGCATGGAGCCTCTCTGGCTGTGCGACACCTAACACCTTTGCAACCTTTTACAACCTTTGTGTAGAGCCAGTTTCTTTCTATGTGTTGGGTAACAGATAAGTGGTGGGAAGGACTGGTTCAGTGTCATGCTTGCTCTACCTTTCCCCCTCACACTGGGATGTGAGTGCCTTTCTTCTCCCAGTAGAGTTCCCCGTTTGGTGAACCCTGGTCGAGCAGTCTGACGTCATGCCCAGTTCTGGTGTTGGCTTGCCCAGAGTCCCGGTCAGCCCCTGTACTGGGCTAGGTGTCCATACAGCTTGATTAGGTAATCAATGGGTAATCCCATATGTGTTTTTCCTTCTCAATAAACCCTCTCAGTTTCCCTTGACAGATCCGTTCTGTCAGTCTCTTGTGGCAGTTGTTCCATCCCTACTCTAAGGTAGGACCTGCCTCAGAGATCCATTCCATATGTAGTACTGCCCCCTGGGTCAGTCCATATCAGTATCACCACGTCACCTCCTTACGGGTAGGATGTGGTCTCCGTAGTGACCTTTTTTCTTAAGGCTGACCTTTTCACTTCCCCATCATTCTGCCAGGCTGAAAGAAAAAAGTAGGAAAGATTTGAAGCAATCTTTCACTGAAGGTTGAAATCCCTTCCAAAAACTTTTTATGTGGATGGAACAGCAGCATGGCATTCTCCAGCAGTGATGTACTCACACTTTGGTCCCCTTCGGTAACAAGGTCAGTGAATTTACACTGGGTCTTTGGGAAGGTTAATCCTTAGTGTAGCTTTTGTGACATGCTTGTCAAAACTTGCAGTGCAACTTTTCAGGTTTTGGAGTTTTCCATGGACCCCATATGTCGTTCGACACAACTCGTGGTGACTGACAAAAAGGGAATGTCTCGGTTACGTATGTAACCCCCATTCACTGATAGAGGGAATGGAGACATTATGTCCTCATGCCACAACCTTGAACCATTCTCTGTTGTCAGGACACATTCTTGGTTCCTCAGCATAAAACCTAATGAGTGGATGTGCACTGTCGCCTTATATACCCGTAGGCACAGGAAGTGGCTCAGCATATAGATAATTAAATAAAACAAAAAATAAATATTAAAATGAACTATGCTTCCACTATTTGAGCTCGCTGATTGGTTTAGGAATAAACCGCCAATTAATCTTATATATTTTTGCTGCATATGCTACAGAACAACAAATTCAAACATGCATAAATGGCTGTCAATATGTTCCTTCCTGACTGCTTGCTCCACTGACTGTCTACCCACTGCCGAGCTCTGCCTGGATCTGGTTCTCCAGTTTTGCTGAGCGGTGCCAACCTGAGTTATTATCTGTTCTTTGCCAGTTCATTCAATAAAGACAGTTAACAATCTAGCTTCTGAGTACTAAGTTATTAACCCAACAGTAGCGGGGTCAGTTAATTTTTTTTTGCAGTGGGCCGCGCAAACATATGTGTTGAAAAGTTTGAAAAAGGTTGGGAACCACTGCTCCAAGGGAACATATGAATTGTGAACATTTATTTATTTATTTTTTCTGATTTCGCAGCACCACAGTAGAAAAATAACAACATCCTTGCCATTTCATGCTGAGCTAGGATGGATATATTTCCACTTGTGGCACTGCAAAATCCAAATAAAAATGTTCCCAATCATCTCCGCAAAGAGTCTTTGGCAAGATGTTGGTAAAATTTCTTTAACCATTTTAATGTCAGAATATAAATAGTGTTTACACAAATATAAAATTTACATAAACACTGGGAGAGTAAAATATTTGATTCCTCTATTATGTGCAGCCCCTACATTACCTGAATCAAGAAATTTGCCTCTGAAGAACATCCACAATTTCCCCTTAGAGTGTTTGGTCTTTAGTACGACCATGTCAATGGATGGTGGGAGACAACAGACATATTTTAACCAACTGTACATGTTCTTTGAGGATATGGCTGAGGTAAGTTTAGTATATAAAATAAAAATTTTAGCAAACATATTAGCATAAATTCAGTAAGTCAAGTCAAGTTACCTTTATTTATATAGCGCTTTAAACAAAATACATTGCGTCAAAGTCAAAGTCACCTTTATTTATATAGCGCTTTAAACAAAATACATTGCGTCAAAGCAACTGAACAACATTCATTAGGAAAACAGTGTCAATAATGCAAAATGATAGTTAAAGGCAGTTCATCATTGGATTCAGTTATGTCATCTCTGTTCAGTTAAATAGTGTCTGTGCATTTATTTGCAATCAAGTCAACGATATCGCTGTAGATGAAGTGACCCCAACTAAGCAAGCCAGAGGCGACAGCGGCAAGGAACCGAAACTCCATCGGTGACAGAATGGAGAAAAAAACCTTGGGAGAAACCAGGCTCAGTTGGGGGGCCAGTTCTCCTCTGACCAGACGAAACCAGTAGTTCAATTCCAGGCTACGACATAGTCAGATTGTTCAGAAGAATCATTTTTTTTCTGTGGTCTTGTCCTGGCGGTCCTCTGAGACAAGGTCTTTACAGGGGATCTGTATCTGGGGCTCTAGTTGTCCTGGTCTCGGCTGTCTTTCAGGGCAGTAGAGGTCCTTTCTAGGTGCTGATCCACCATCTGGTCTGGATACGTACTGGATCCGGGTGACTGCAGTGACCCTCTGATCTGGATACAGACTGGATCTGGTGGCTACGGTGACCTCGAAATAAGAGAGAAACACACAAATATTAGCGTAGATGCCATTCTTCTAATGATGTAGCAAGTACATAGGGTGTTATGGGAAGTGTTTCCGGTTCCGGTTTACCTAATTAATGCAGCCTAAAAATCCTTTAACGGATTTGGATATTAAAAGCATATTAGTATGTTATGTGTAAGCCAGGTTAAAGAGATGGGTCTCTAATCTAGATTTAAACTGCAAGAGTGTGTCTGCCTCCCGAACAATGTTAGGTAGGTTATTCCAGAGTTTAGGCGCCAAATAGGAAAAGGATCTGCCGCCCGCAGTTGATTTTGATATTCTAGGTATTATCAAATTGCCTGAGTTCTGAGAACGTAGCGGATGTAGAGGATTATAATGTAAAAGGAGCTCATTCAAATACTGAGGTGCAAAACCATTCAGGGCTTTATAAGTAATAAGCAATATTTTAAAATCTATACGATGTTTGATAGGGAGCCAGTGCAGTGTTGACAGGACCGGGCTAATATGGTCATACTTCCTGGTTTTAGTAAGAGCTCTTGCTGCTGCATTTTGGACTAGCTGTAGTTTGTTTACTAAGCGTGCAGAACAACCACCCAATAAAGCATTACAATAATCTAACCTTGAGGTCATAAATGCATGGATTAACATTTCTGCATTTGACATTGAGAGCATAGGCCGTAATTTAGATATATTTTTGAGAGGGAAAAATGCAGTTTTACAAATGCTAGAAACGTGGCTTTCTAAGGAAAGATTGCGATCAAATAGTACACATAGGTTCCTAACTGATGATGAAGAATTGACAGAGCAACCATCAAGTCTTAGACAGTGTTCTAGGTTATTACAAGCGGAGTTTTTAGGTCCTATAATTAACACCTCTGTTTTTTTTCAGAATTTAGCATCAAGAAATTACTCGTCATCCAGTTTTTTATATCGACTATGTATTCCATTAGTTTTTCAAATTGTTGTGTTTCGCTGGGCCGCGAAGAAATATAGAGCTGAGTATCATCAGCATAACAGTGAAAGCTAACACCATGTTTCCTGATGATATCTCCCAAGGGTAACATATTAAGCGTGAAGAGTAGCGGCCCTAGTACGGAGCCTTGAGGTACTCCATACTGCACTTGTGATCGATATGATACATCTTCATTCACTGCTACGAACTGATGGCGGTCATGTTAGTACGATTTAAACCATGCTAATGCACTTCCATTGATGCCAACAAAGTGTTCAAGTCTATGCAATAGAATGTTGTGGTCAATTTTGTCAAACGCAGCACTAAGATCCAATAAAACTAATAGAGAGATACACCCACGATCAGATGATAAGAGCAGGTCATTTGTAACTCTAAGGAGAGCAGTCTCAGTACTATGATACGGTCTAAATCCTGACTGGAAATCCTCACATATACCATTTTTCTCTAAGAAGGAATATAATTGTGAGGATACCACCTTTTCTAGTATCTTGGACAGAAATGGTAGATTCGAGATTGGTCTATAATTAACTAGTTCTTTGGGGTCAAGTTGTGGTTTTTTGATGAGAGGCTTAATAACAGCCAGTTTGAAGGTTTTGGGGACATATCCTAATGACAATGAGGAATTAATAATAGTCAGAAGAGGATCTATGACTTCTGGAAGCACCTCTTTTAGGAGCTTAGATGGTATAGGGTCTGACATACATGTTGTTGGTTTAGATGATTTAACAAGTTTATACAATTCTTCCTCTCCTATAGTAGAGAATGAGTGGAACTGTTCCTCAGGGGGTCTATAGTGCACTGTCTGATGCGATACTGTAGCTGACGGCTGAATGGTTGCAATTTTATCTCTAATAGTATCGATTTTAGAAGTAAAGTAGTTCATAAAATCATTACTGCTGTGGTGTTGGGAAATGTCAACACTTGTTGAGGCTTTATTTTTCGTTAATTTAGCCACTGTATTGAATAAATACCTGGGGTTATGTTTGTTTTCTTCTGAAAGAGAAGAAAAGTAATCGGATCTAGCAGTTTTTAATGCTTTTCTGTAGGATAGGTTACTTTCCCGCCAAGCAATACGAAATACCTCTAGTTTTGTTTTCCTCCAGCTGCGCTCCATTTTTCGGGCTGCTCTCTTTAGGGTGCGAGTATGCTCATTATACCATGGGGTCAAACTGTTTTCCTTAACCTTCCTTAAGCGTAAAGGAGCAACTGTATTTAAAGTGCTAGAAAAGAGAGAGTCCATAGTTTCTGTTACATCATCAAGTTGTTCTGAGGTTTTGGATATGCTAAGGAATTTGGATACATCAGGAAGATAACTTAAAAAGCAGTCTTTTGTGGTAGAAGTGATGGTTCTTCCATACTTGTAACAAGAAGTAGAATTTTCAATTTTAGCTATATGAAGTTTGCACAAAACTAAATATTGATCTGAAATATCATCATTTGGTTGAATAATTTCAACACTATCAACATCAATTCCATGTGACAGTATTAAATCTAGAGTATGATTTCGACAATGAGTAGGTCCTGAAACCAATAGGAACTCCAATAGAGTTCAGAATGTCTATAAATTCTGATCCCAATGCATCTTTTTCATTTTCAACATGGATATTAAAATCACCAACTATTAAAACTTTATCTGCAGCCAGAGCTAACTCGGATGTAAAATCACCAAACTCTTTAATAAAGTCTGTATGGTGCCCTGGTGGCCTGTATACAGTAGCCAGTACAAACATAATAGGGGATTTATCATTAACATTTTTTTCTCTGGATAATGTTATATGAAGCACCATTACTTCAAACGAGTTATACTTGAAGTCTGCCCTCTGAGAAATCCTGAAAACGTTGTTATAAATTGAAGCAACACCTCCCCCTTTGCCTTTTAGACGCGGCTCATATTTATAACAGTAATCTTGGGGGGTGGACTCATTTAAAATAATGTAATCATCAGGTTTTAGCCAGGTTTCTGTCAAACAGAGTACATCTATACATCTGTATCAGTACATCTGTTTTCGTAGAAAGGGATCTGATATTCAATAATCCAAGCTTTAACATTTGTTTATCCATATTGCATCTGTTTTTATTTGTTGAACCTCAATTAAATTGTTAATCTTAACTTGGTTTGGACATTTTTTGTATTTTCTAGTTCGGGGAACAGACACACTCTCTATAGTGTGATATCTAGGTGAAAGAGTCTCTATGTGCTGAGAATTAACTGACCTCTGTGACGGGAGGCAGCTAGCAGACGGTCGGTTTAGCTAGTCTGTCTGCTTCCTGACCTGGACCCCAGTTAGTCAAGTATAAACACTAAGACTATATGCCACATTTCTAAAGAGAAGAGTGGCGCCACCCCAGGAAGGATGAAGACCTCTCTCTCTTTTCAACAGGTCAGGTCTGCCCCAAAAGCTCGTCCAATTGTCTATGAAACCTATGTTATTCTGTGGGCACCACTTAGACATCCAGCCATTGAGTGATGACAATCTGCTATGCATCTCATCACCACGGTAAGCAGGGAGGGGACCAGAGCATATTACAGTGTCTGACATCGTGCTTGCAAGTTCACACACCTCTTTAATGTTATTTTTAGTGATCTCCGACTGGCGAAGTCGAACATCATTAGCGCTGGCATGAATAACAATCTTACTGTATTTACGTTTAGCATTAGCCAGCACTTTTAAATTTGCCAAGATGTCAGGCGCTCTGGCTCCCGGTAAACATTTGACTATGGTGGCTGGTGTCTCTATATTCACGTTCCGTACAATAGAATGACCAATAACTAGAGCACTTTCATCAGGTTTCTCAGTGGGTGCATCACTGAGTGGGGAGAACCTTGTTTAATGTTTTGATCGGAACAGAAGAGAGGTGTTTTGACCCACGACTACGCTGCCTCACTGTCACCCAGTTGCCCTGCTGCAGTGGCTCTGTTGCCAGAACCGAACAATGTACAGGAATCCCTGAGCTAGACACATCCAAAGCCGTATCTAGAGCCCTAACATTCTTACTGTCCTCAATTAAAGTTTGGATGCGTGTCTCTAATTCTGAAATTTTCTCTGTCAGCCTGACTATTTCCCTGCATTTATCACATGTGAATCCCTCATCTGCGACAGAGATGTGGCAAGAGGTGCAAATAACAATAGCAGGAGAAGCCATTACTCACCGTGCTTGATGAAATATTCTTACTGCTGTTGTTTGATGAACTTGTGAAAAACTGGAGCGAGAGAGAGGAGAAAAAAAAACAGCGATAGGTTCGAATGAAAACGCTAATGACAAGCTAACGAGTGCTAACCAGTAAGATATGTGGATGTGTATGTCTTCTTCAGGACACTGGTCATAAGGTGCCGCATTTGTACTACTTCTTGGGTTTGTCCACTTCAGCTGAATAGTCATAGGAGAAAATAATAAAAGGGGTTCAGTTTGACGCCATGAAACAGAACAAGATTATTCCAACAAATTTAACTGTGGCACAAAATGAACAGTTTGATGAGGTTTACAAATAGAAGCTGAAGAACATCACTTTCAATTTTCACACTAAGATGTAATACCACAGTTCTAATACAGATCTTGCACCAGAGTAAACATTTTATAATAAATAAATAATCAATTGTATAACACAGTGCTTCCCAAACCTTCCCAGGGGGGCCTCCAGGACAGGTTTAAGAAGCACTTGTCTAACATAAGCCTAGATTTAGCTTCTCTGTTTTGAGCCATTCACAAGCTGATTTGTTTACATATTGAACAACCAGCAGAAACACTTAAAATACAATAACTTTCAATAAAAATAAATAAATAAAATACAAATTAACAAACAATATATAATGTTTAACAGATCGTTAGTTAACATGTATATAAAGGAAAATATAAATATAAGATAATGTGCATTTTAATGATTACTAATGAACTTAATAACATTATATAATGATTAACAGTTATTAGTTATTAACTCAAATGCTTACAAATGTCATTAAACTGTAATCTGATGTGATCATGCACTTCTTGAAAATCTACAAATTTAATTTGACAGATTGTTTACAATGATTAAAAGCTTCATTAATGAATCATTAACTCAATACACTTTACTGAACACTTAATCTCAGGCAATATTGTTGACTTTGATTGCACAAACACTATTTGAAGAGAACGGAACTGTGCTGGACATAACAGATCATTAATTGATCATAATTAAATGTTAACAAAATGCTTAGAGATGTCTTTAAAATTCCAATTCATAATGTCATGCTATACAAAGAATTACATTTAAATATTAACAAATGTAATTCAACTTTGATTAATTTTTTTTTTTAATTTACAAATGTTGTGGTGGGGGAAAAAGTTTAATTAGTAACATTAAGCACTCCACACACTATTCATGTTAACACATTATTCACATTTTGTTTGATGTATAGTGTGAATGCAGACTTCTGCTCTCTTAACAAATCATTTACTCCTTGTTCATTTGTTAATGTTTTTGCAGTACTCAATTGTTGAAACTTTTTATCATTTGTAAATGATACTACATGTTTACTAATCATTCAGTGCCTTTATGGATATTTGACTTTTAGTCACTTTAACAAGGTCTAGTCATGAGTCCGGGCCCTGCGTTTCTCCTTCTCACCCCCAGAGGTCACCATCTCCCGTCCTCCTAGAGTCCATTCCCCAAACTCTCAAATATACCCTCAGCTGTTCCTCATCATCATGGACTATTTACACACCACACTCCCTCCACTCTGGCTGGCTGAATTGTATTTGTATCTGTAATCGTATTTGTATGGTTATTTCTTGTTTGTAGGTTGTGGATGCAAGTCGTATTTGTATCCCAGTGCTCTGTAGATTTGTGCTACCCTGTCAGATTTTACTACCTCCCATTAAAACAGTGAAACGAAAAATGCTACTTGTAAATTTATGGTTTATTAACATCTACACTTACTGCAACCCTAAGCCTACCCTTACAGTAATGCAAATACAGTAATTATGTGCTATATTCATAGTAGAAGCTAGAAGAGATACAGCTACAGAAAACACAGTAGTTAACAAATAAATAACTTTCTACCTATTAGATTGTCTTTTATTAAAGTCTACACCAATCCTTAAGCTTAGACCTACCCTTACAATAATGCAGATACATTAGATGTTGTTTAGCATGAGAAAAAGGACGCAATTTCGATGTGTGCATGCGCAGTAAACCCTGGTAGGAAAATCTGACGGGTTGGATAAAATGTCAGAACACTGGTCCTGTTTTTGTTTGAGTGTTTTCTGAGAACTTGTTTGATCTGTTTCTGTTTTGCTTTTGTCTGTTTTTGTTTATGACATTTTCTTTCACCTGCACCCAGACTCAGACACAGTTTTTTCACTGTGCTCTCTTACCAGGGGTAGTCTGTAAGTAGTCTGGGACCACTGGGATAAAGGGCCCGTTCACTTCCTCCAAGTCTCCAAGATAAACACACACAGCTCCTTTTGGCTCAACACTAACTTCCTGTAACAACAAAAAGCCAGTACTTGAGGGGCCCTAGGCAGTGTCCTTTGTGTTACTTTTACTGAATGAACTTGCATAACCTGTTGTTTGAGGTTAAGTACAAAGTACAGTGAGAGGGGTGGGGGAGGGATAGGCAGGGGAAGAGTGAAGAATAAGATAAGCTGTGATTTGAAGACATGAGCATTGCACGGTGCTATGGAATGTAGTTTAACAAGGAAGAAGCTATAAGAAACATTTGAGAAGAGTAAAATCAAGGTGGATAATAAGGGGAAAAAAGGTTGTAAAAAACGGTTGCAAAGGAATCAGGATAATGGAAACCCCTGACTCATCATCAGTGAGTAAAATATGTTAAATATTTAACCATTTTAAGGAAAACCACATTAACTAATCAAAAACTGTTTCTTTCACGCTTGGGTTTGGGAATTAGGAACGGAAATTAGCTCGTTATAAATTAGATATCAGAATGTTTAAAACAAAACCTGTAATGTTATGGAAATGGAATATATGGTTTAGAAGGTAGCTGCATTTAAAGGCACTTTAAAAGAATACATTTCAGATTCAGGTTGTTCTGGGCAAACAAAAGATTATATTGTAATATCACCATAAGCAAACATTAAAATTTTTATATTTATTGGCCAGTGATAAGCTTTAAAAAGGCATTTTATGTTGTCATTGTTGCTGTTGTTGTTGTTGTCTCTGTTGTTTAAGGTTTAAATTAATCTAGAAAATAAACTGAATAAATGTAGGGTACTAAAGGTATATGCATTTGTAATCTTAAAATATGTACATATAATATATATGTATGTATTATTGTTGTTGTTTGCTTGATAATGGGTTTTAGCATTGAATTCTTATGGCCAATTATGATTCAATAATGATTATTCAGTCCTGTGAAACCTCAACAATACATTTACACTTTTTAATACTCTAGATGAAACAACTTAGTCGGCCTGAACTGTTTGATTTTGAGGGTGTTTCTATGGTCCAGCACTTTACTGACAACTGGGAAAAGGTAAAAAACTTTCAAGCAAGACCTGATGACATTCTAATCGCCACTTACCCCAAAGCAGGTGAGGGCACTGCATGTTTAACAATTTTTCCAGAATGTCATGTGACCACATAACTCATACAATATTTTCTATTTATTTATCTATTATTTTCCTTATTGTGCATATTTTAATATCAGTAACGATTTCTCTGGACTTCATTTTCAGTTACAATTTTTTATGACTTTAAATTCCCTCATTATTCACACTCAAGCTTTACTGTTTGCCAGACTTCACTATATTTTACACCACTTCTGGTCCATCCATTCTGTTCTGGTGTTAGGAATAATAGTGAGCATATATATAGTTGTGCTTACTAAGTGTGTCACTTTTTTGCTTGCTGCTTTATAATTGTTTGAAACTTAGCAAACTGGCAGCTCCAGTTTTGAAAATGGATGAATGGACATCTGCAGACACCATCTTCTGGTGAGATGTGAGAACCCCTTTAGCATGACTCTCACAGTGCATTATGGGTATTTTCTAGCCAATGTACATCGCTCATTATTGCGATGCATTATGGGATTGAATAAGTGCTCTTGATAATGTCCACTATGATTTGTATGACCACTACAAATGGCTTCCCCCTCAAGTATTGCTCTATTTAGTGGTACTGAGGCCGATTTTGGACACAGTCAATGTCAAATTCATTGTCACAGTTTTACATTCCTGTTACAAAATTGCGTATCATGTATAAATGGTTTTTAAAAAAATGAAATTTTCTAAAACCTTAGATCTAGACAGTTCCATGCAGTAAGGAAGATGACATCCAGAAATCTTGTTATACTATAATACTGATCATCTTGATTTTTTTTTTTCTTCATGTTTTCTGGTGGTTGTTGTTTTACTAATAGAGGGTTTGGCATCATACAATAATTCCTACACTCCATTCTTCATTCATTCTAGGTACCACCTGGATTTCATATATTCTAGACCTTCTATACTTTGGTAACGATGCTCCACAGCGCCAAACTTCCCAGCCTATCTATATGAGAGTGCCATTCCTGGAGTCGTGTTTCAAAGTGATGCCACCAGGTCAGAGACCACAGTATAATAAGACTTTCACATTTTCACATTTTTTTCACTTTTTGCATATTATGTTCATTATCGAGTTTGTTTGTTTGTTGTTGTAGTAAATGAGCCATGCCAAGATGTTTTTTGTTTTTGTTTTGTTTTATGTAATACACATGTACATTATGCGAATGAGAAAAATTATTTGATAACCGTGTTTTCAATGAAAATATAGAAACATGTAATAAGTAAATACATAATATATATATATATATATATTAGGAATTTTGGTGCAACACTTTTTACTTATGGAAACAAGTTATAGATGATTTGAACAAACAAAGAGTTTTGCAGTATTCCATGAGTAGTAATAAAAGCATGGATAGCAATCTTCTCTTGAAGATGTAACGGAAAAAAAAAAAAAACGCCTACCACCGCATTTATTTTTTAGTTACATTTTAGGCTGTGATCCTAAAACACACTTAGATTCTTAATACAGGATAAAGTAAAATGGTCAAGGAAGTCAAGGTCAATACATCTGTCCCTATAGTTCTCTTACGAGAATACTCTCGTGTTGTGTAAGCTAGCTTCCCTTAAAATCCCTTTTCTCGAGAATACTGAAGCCAAAAAATTATCCTTAATTTTATAATTAATTTAAAATACATTGCTGCACAAGCAGACCTAGGCGAGACGGCTCGTGCGCCTATTAGTTGCTCTGCAGCAACTGCTGTAACCTATCGAGGGACTGCTCGTGACGTAAGCACCAATGAGGGCGCGGGTACCTGTGCACGTCACATACCGCCAAAATGGGCGTGGCTTATGCCTGTATAAGCTGAGACTACATGGGTTATTCTTAGATCTCTTCAGCGAAGTGTTCACATCACATCCCTGTTCTCCGGAGAAGCCTGCGCTGTCTGCAAGCCTTCTCATTGGGACGAGCCATCTCCCTCGCAGACAGAAGCGGGCCTTCTTTTCACCGCTTCAGCCGCCGTTCCTGCTGCGCTATCCGGCACCTATATCCTTTCTCTATATTGTATTTGCATTGTGTGTGTTCGCCCCGCGACACACACCTTTCTAAAAGAGCTAAGGCGTTGTTTCAAATGCCTCTCTTTTCCAAGTACGGCTTGTGCAGAGCCTCCCTCAGCGATGGGGACTGTCACATCCTGTGCTGCTCCTGCCTTGGAAGAAACCACGCGGTTTCCAAAGGCGGCTGCCCGGAATGCGATGCCATGGCTATGTCGACCCTTAAGGCTCGTCTAGCCTCCTTTGACGTGGACCCTATCCCTCCACTTCTCTCTTCTGGGCTCAACGCCTCACACTAGTCCCGCTCCTGTCCTTCCGGAACTCCACGAGGAGCTAACTAAAAGCTGGAAGGCGCCATTTTCTGCTAGGCTGCAGCCTACTGTCTGGTTGACGCTCTCCCATGTGGATAACACGAAAGACAAAGGCTACCTCTCCATTCCTGCCATCGAGGAACCGGTAGCACATTTTTGTCCACCTTCTGCTGGATAGCGGTCAAAGCCCTCGCTGCCCTCGAGAGCCTGCAGGACAACTTGGCTCGGATCTGTCGCATTTACACCGCCGCTGGTCAAGCCACGTCAGTGCTTCATGCCATGGCTGTGCTACAAGTGCATCAGGCCAACCTTGTCCGCAAAATGGATGAGGCGGGCCCAAATCCTGAGAGCTTTACGAACCTCAGAAGCGCTATGGACTTAGCTCTACGAGCCACCAAGTCCGCTGCACAGGCTATCGGCAGGAGCATGGCTTCCCTCACTGTGACTGAGAGACACTTGTGGCTGACTTTGTCCGACATGAAAGAGTCCGACAGAGCCACCTTCCTCGACGCGCCTGTGTCTACAGCCGGTCTCTTCGGCCCAGCAGTCAAGGGCTTCACGGAGAGGTACTCTGAATGCAGAAAACCTTGCAGGTCATGCGGCACTTCATACCGAAATGCTCTAATTCCACGACGGGCCGTTCCAAAAAACAGCCACCCAACTGGAACACATCGCCACAACACCTCCGCCGCCAGCTTCAAAGTGCTGAGGGTTTCAGCAATGCTCATGCTCTTCGAGCCGTCACAGACCGCCTCCCCCTCGGGAACCCAAGCAGAAGATAGCGCTTAAACCTGAGCCCTCAAAGTCTTCCTGACCACACTAGGAAGATGAAGATGGTCGAGATTTGTTTCCACCAGACCGCCATCAAAGATAGCGCGTGCCGCTCTCTCAGTTCCCTCAGCAGAGGTGACTGGAGAAGTGTATTTCACAGCCAACGAACCCCTTACACAACCCGCTCACCTGTACCCAAAAGCCGTTTTCGTGGCCACCCAGATAAATCTCAAAAAGAGCATTATGTCTGTCTTTCCGGCTCATGCCGAAGGTGTTGTAAATGTAGCAAATGTGCCCACGTCCCAGTGCTCACCCATAAACATAAGCATGGCCCGTTCAGTGTCGCACACTCATTCATGGCCAATATCAATGCAACAGGCTCACACCGCGTGTGTTTTAAATGTAGGAGATGTGCCCGCTGTACAGTGCTCACCCCTACTCACAAACACGGGTCACTCTGTAACACTCACTTAGAGCCCCCATCAATAAACAAGAAACGCGTTCTGTGTGCAGAAAACCCATCAGTAGACACAAAATGTGTTCTGTTTGCAGAGAGCACGCACGCCTCCCTGAGTGTGCGCCCACGAGCGCATTATCCTGGGCGTGTCAGATTGGGTAATATAAAACCATATAAAACTATACAAGGATATTCGCTGCAGTTCGCTCGTAGACCCCTGCCCTTTCGAGCCAGGGCCGAAACCACGGTGAAAGAAGAAGTAGCACATCTTCTTCGTGCCGAGATTACAAACTGCTGAGAAAATGTGCTATAGAAAACATCCCGCTGATCCAAAGCGATGCAGGTTTCTACAGCAGATATTTCCTCGTCCCAAAGAAGGATGGCGGTCTCAGACCCATCCTAGATCTCAGTCGTTTGAACAAAGCCCTCATGCAGAGATCGTTCAAAATGCTCATGATTCTCACAGAGCCTCTACACACTGGCAGAATGCCTCCTCGTGTGGTAGCAGCACAACCTGCGCTCGCTGAGAGCAGTGCACATGCCAGGATGTCAGAATGTGGGTCCAGACATGCTGTCCAGAGACAATGTTCCCCCAGGGGAATGGTCCCTGCACTCCCTGGTAGTCCAGTTACTATGGGACACCTTTGACATAGCGAAAATCGATCTCTTTGTGTCGCCAAAGAATGCGCACTGCCCAGCACTTTTCACGAAAGGTAGGGACGCTCTGGTGATCAAGCGAATCAGGGAGAATTAATGCTCTGTGCTCCTCGTGGCGTCGCTCTGGAGAAACCAGGTTTGGTTCCCAGAGCTGATGCAGCTAGTGAACACTATCCCATGGCCGATTCCGGTGAGGAGGGATCTCCTCTCTCAGGCCAGGGGATCAATTTGGCACCCACGCCCCGACTTATGGGCCCTGGACATCTGGGCCATCAATGGGTACCCGCAGACATCCCAGAGGGAGTGTTGAACACTATTACACAGGCTAGAGTGCCTTCTACTAGAAGGCTTTATGCTTCAAAGTGGTCAGTGTTTTCTGGCTGGTGCTCGGGTCAAACCATAGACCCACAATGCTGTAGCACTGCGGAGATTCTCTTCTTCCTACAGGAGCCGTTGGAGAAGGGCAGGTCCCCCTCCATGCTCAAAGTGTACGTTGTTGCCATAGCAGCATTTGTCAAACCTATGCTTGGCCAGTCACTGGGAAGGAACGATCTCATCATTCATTTCCTGAGAGATGCTAGGAGATTAAACCCTCTCCAGCCCCCTCTGGTTCCTGTCTGGGAACTCTCCACTGTCTTAGACGCTATGAAGGACAGCCCCTTCGAACCGCTGCAGTCCATGGATTTGTGGTATCTTTCATTTAAGGCCACTTTCCTTGTGGCTTTTGCCTCGGTCAAGCGAGTGGGTGACCTGCAAGCACTCTCTGTGAGTGCTATGTGTATCGAGTTTGGACCTAACGACTCTAAAGTCATTCTCAAACCAAGACATGGTTATGTCCCCAAAGTGCCTTCCACTCCATTCAGAGCACAAGTCACTTCACTGTCAGTTCTTCCAGGATCTGATAGTGAGGGTGATGAGAACCTCCTCTACCTGGTCAGGGCACTGAGGATATATGTCGGACGGTCTGCTGCTTTCAGACAGTCAAAGCAGCTCTTTGTTTCTCTTGGTGGCAGCACTAAGGGACTAGCCATGTCGAAACAGAGCTTTTCCAGATGGATAGATGCTATCGCTCTGGCTTATAAGTCTAAGGGTCTTTGCTGCCCACTGGGCATCAGAGCTCATTCCACAAGAGGCATGGCCTCCTCATGGGCATGGTCCAGTGGAGTTTCACTCCAGGACATTTTAATTATGGCAGGCTGGGCCTCCCCATCTACATTCATAAGGTTCTATAAGCTGGAAGTTCCTGCCTTGCAGGCTAAGCTGTTGTCAGTCTAGGTGTAATATCCACTGATCTGCCCGACTTGGCGTCGTGCAGACAGTGTTTCATGAGCGTGCTACTAGCACGGGTCTAAGACTAACAGATCAGGCTGACTTAGGTCCTCCCTGACTGTAATTCTACAATCATATCTGTCCATCTGGCTCAGATGTCCAACTGATGTTAGCCTTGCTTCTATGCAGTTCAGGCTGACTCATGTCGTTCCTGACTGTTATACTGTGATAAGCACCCATGTCCTTCGAGATGGTCATATTATATTCTCAGACCCACGTTCGTTGGTCTGGATTTACCCACTATTATGTATATCCCGGGCACATGCCCTTGGGAATATGTGTGTGGACATTACTAAGCACACACAGTGTTTTACATTGGGTTCCCGTAGCGTAAGCTAGCTTACGCAAAGTAACGTAGGTTCTCTCTAGATGAGGGAATTAGTGTTGTGTAACCCTGCCGTGATTAGAGCAAAGTTAGTAACAGAGAAAAAAACTTTAGATCTATGATTACTTTTTGCAAATACTTTTGAGATATATTTAGACTTTGCAGATTTCACATTTTTTTACATTTTGTACATACGATATTTGCAGTTTTTCCTTGGCATGGGTGGTGGCATTATGACGTGGCTCAGTTTTAGTGAAGTCATACTTCACTGTAATTAGAGGTTGAGAATGACAGCACACATGAATATTAAAATCACCAAACAAAAGAATATGATCATTCTTATACATCACCCACAAATGTATTCAGTTAATTCATAAAATGACAATAAAATAATGATCATACATTATTAACAACTTTAGAGTTGCTTTTCCCACAACAAGTCAAGACAAAGTAGAGTATTGTGTATGCAAACACAACTGCAAGTTCTCTGTCTGGACAAATCTATCTGGAAAACACCTAAACACACAAAAGTGTCTAATATTTCACTGTTTTATATAGGCATTCACATACCTCCTGTTTTTGAAGACAATAAATCATGTCTTGACTGCACCGCAAAGAAACTAGGATACTTTTAATTTAGAGCCACGCTTTATTACTAACTTTCAGGAACAGAATTGGCTGATAATCTGCCCACTTCTCCTCGCCTCATCAAAACTCATTTACCTGTCCAGCTTGTGCCCAAGTCCTTCTGGGAGCAGAACTCAAAGGTAAAGAAAATGGGATTTTTTTTTTCTGTGATGTTTTGATTTTGGGTGATAATGTCATAAATCTTCCACAACAGAATGAAAATGGTGTAAAAACTAATTTCATGTAATCATCTTATGTGACTTAAGTCAAAAGTTCTATCTTTATTTAATTTAATTTCATGTTTAATAGACAGTGTTATTGAAATTCAGTTTATTTAAATGAAATGTTTGGCAGTTGTGGTTGGTAAATAAATAAATACATTCTTTATAATACATTATTATTACATAGAAATAAATAATTTCACACATTTTAGCTGTGAAAACCTAGTTTGTTTTTTTTTGTTTGTTTTCTTAACTCAATTTTTTCCCCACTCATTTTAGATTGTGTATGTAGCTCGGAATGCAAAAGACAATGCAGTTTCTTATTTTCATTTCGATCGAATGAACATGGTACAGCCTGAACCAGGAGACTGGAACACTTTTTTACAGAAATTTATGGAAGGAAAAAGTAAGTAAAATAATTGTCAAAGTCTTATATATATATAATCAAATAAAGCTTTCTGGCCAGTTACATTCTGGAACATTTTAATATCACAGAAATATATTACTGTAAATATAATATTATCACTACAAGAACATTGAGAAAGTAAAAAAAAAAAAAAAAAAAATCCTATTATCAGTAAACCCCACATGAATCAAGAAAGTTGCCCCAGATTAAAATATTTTAACATCAGACTTTTTTATCCTAGATGTGTTCGGCCCTTGGTATGACCATGTCAGTGGATGGTGGGAGAAAAAACTGACTTATTCTAACCTACTGTACATGTTCTATGAGGATTTGGTGGAAGTAAGTTCAGTAACATTTGAGAGTAAAATCAGTATATTTAATGTGTCAAAAGTGTATAATTTACTGTGACCTTTTCAGGACACAGGACGTGAGTTGGAACATTTGTGTTCCTTCTTGGGTTTGTCAACCCCAATTGAAGAGAGGGAGAAAATAACAAAAGGGGTTCAGTTTGATGCCATGAAACAGAACAAAATGACCAACTATTCCACTATCCCAGTCATGGATTTCAAGATCTCACCCTTCATGAGAAAAGGTAAAAAAAAACTACTAAATAATGTAGTTCTTATAAATTATGTTCTTTCACTTGCTTTATATATATTCTTTTTTTTTTTTTTAATTCCAAAAGGTAAAGTTGGAGACTGGAAAAATCATTTCACTGTGGCACAAAATGAACAGTTTGATGAGGTCTACAAACAGAAGATGAAGAACACCACTGTCAAGTTCCGCACTGAGATCTAATATTGATGAAAAAAAAATGATGTTTGATGTCTTGATGAAATAAAAAATTAGCAAAATGTTTGTTTGTTTGTTTGTGTGTTTGTTTGATTTTGTAGGAATATGTTAGCCTTAAGGGTGTAATCCTTAAACTGGTGTGCTCTGAAACATTGACAAAATTCACATTTATAAGCATTCAAAACTTACAGTCTCTATTCGGATCAATGATTTTGCTGTCATCGTTCTGCACTTCATCTAATGAATAACTGGCAGGAGTGGTGGCAGTTATTTACTGTATTGACACGAAACCACTCAGTATAACTGCAGGACTGCGGGTGTCGCTGTTGGACAGTGTTTTCTCTACTTCCTGTTGGGCTGCTGGCCTTGCTGTAGCAAATCGTAGCGCTGTGTAGCTGTTTTTTTCTTTTCACGAAGGCCATTGCCCAGGAACTGTTCCTCCTCTTCAGTCGAGTCGGCATCCCCTCCCAGATTCTGACTGACCAGGGCACCCCGTTCATGTCCCGGATGATGGCAGACATCTGCAAGCTCCTAAAAGTCCAACAGCTCCGCACCACGGTGTACCACCCCCAGACCGACGGGCTCATCGAGCACTTCAACCAGACCCTTAAGCAGATGTTGTGCCGAGTGGCGGCCGAAGATAAGCGGGACTGGGACCAGATGCTGCCCTACGTGCTCTTCGGTATCCGAGAAATCCCTCAAGCCTCCACCGGCTTTACACCATTCGGGCTGCTCTTCGGCCGACAACCCCGCGGTCTGCTTGACGTTTGCCCGATAGGCCTGGGAACAACAGTCGGTGGTACACCGCAACACCATAGAACACGTGCGCGAGATACGGGAGCAGATCGACCGGGTCATGCCCATCGTCCTGGATCAACTCGTTAAGGCGCAACAGGTGCAGCAACGGCATTACAACCAGGCGGCCCAACCACGGGAGTTCCAGCGAGGAAACCACGTCCTGGTGCTGGTCCCCACAGCCGCCTGCAAATTCTTAGCCACCTGGCAGGGGCCCTACACAGTCAACGAAAAGGTTGGTCCCGTTACGTACCGTGTGCGGCAAACAGGCAGAAGGAAGGAGGATCAGCTTTACCACGTCAATCTTCTGAAGCACTGGGTCGGGACCGGGCCCCAGCTCTCAGGATGAGACAAGCTCTACCCCTCCCTGACTGCGGGTGTTGCTGTTGGACAGTGTTTTCTCTGCTTCCTGTTGGCCTGCTGGCCTTGCTGTAGCTGATCGTAGCTCCGTGTAGCTGTTTTTATTTCTCTAGAATCTTTATCTAACTATCACTCTCTGTTTTATAAAGTGATAAAATATAACTTAATTCACACCATAATTATGATATTATCGATCAATCTTATTAGATTAATTTTGATCGTTCACTTTTATTTTATATTCATGAGTGCAGTTCACCTGCATTGCGTTAGCACTCGTTAGCTTGTCATTAGCGTTTTCTTTTCTACTCTCCTCTCTCTCGCTCCAGTTTTTCACAAGTTCAAACAACTGTGGTAAGAATATTTCATCAAGGGACAGTGTTTTCTCTACTTCCTGTTGGCCTTCTGTAGCTAATCGTATCTCCATGTAGCTGTTTTAATTTTTTTCTCTAGAATCTTTATCTTACTAATCACTCTCTGTTTTTTAAAGTGATAAAATATAACTTAATTCACACCATATTTCTGATATTATCAATCAATCTTATCAGATTAATTTTGATTGATCACTTTTATTTAATATCCGGGAGTGCAGTACACCTGCAAAGCGTTAGCACTCGTTAGCTTGTCATTAGCGTTTTCATTCGAACCTATCGCTGTTTTCTTTTCTCCTCTCCTCTCTCTCGCTCCAGTTTTTCACAATTTCATCAAACAACCGCAGTAAGAATATTTCATCAAGCACGGTGAGTAATGGCTTCTCTTGCTATTGTTATTTGCACCTATTGCCACATGTACAGTTTATCTATCTCTGTCGCAGATGAGGGATTCACATGTGATAAATGCAGGGAAATAGTTAGGCTGACAGAGAAGATTTCAGAATTAGAGACACGCCTGACATCTTGGCAAATTTAAAAGAGCTCGCTAATGCTAAACATAAATACAGTAAGATTGTTATTCATGCCGGCGCTAATGATGTTCGACTTCGCCAGTCGGAGATCATTAAAATAACATTAAAAGAGGTGTGTGAACTTGCAAGCACGATGTCAGACACTGTAATATGCTATGTTCCCCTCCCTGCTTACCTTGGTGACGAGATGCATAGCAGATTGTCATCACTCAATGGCTGGATGAAACCGACCGTCTGCTAGCTACCTCCCGTCACAGAGGTCAGTTAATTCTCAGCACATAGAGACTCTTTCAGAAGCAATATGGATAAACAAATGATAAAGCTTGGCTTATTGAATATCAGATCCCTTTCTACGAAAACACTTTTTGTAAATAATATGATCACTGATCATAATATAGATGTACTCTGTTTGACAGAAACCTGGCTAAAACCTGATGATTACATTATTTTAAATGAGTCCACCCCCAAAGATTACTGTTATAAACATGAGCCACGTCTAAAAGGCAAAGGTGGAGGTGTTGCTTCAATTTATAACAACGTTTTCAGGATTTCTCAGAGGGCAGGCTACAAGTATAACTCGTTTGAAGTAATGGTACTTCATATAACATTATCCAAAGAAACAAATGTTAATGATAAATCCCCTGTTAGGTTTGTACTGGCTACTGTATACAGGCCACCATGGCACCATACAGACTTTATTAAAGAGTTTGGTGATTTTACATCCGAGTTAGTTCTGGCTGCAGATAAAGTTTTAATAGTTGGTGATTTTAATATCCATGTTGATAATGAAAACGATGCATTGGGATCAGCATTTATAGACATTCTGAACTCTATTGGTGTTAGACAACACGTTTCAGGACCTACACATTGTCGAAATCATACTCTAGATTTAATACTGTCACATGGAATTGATGTTGATGGTGTTGAAATTATTCAGCTAAGTGATGATATCTCAGATCATTATTTAGTTCTTTGCAAAATTCATATAGCCAAAATTGTAAATTCTACTTCTTGTTACAAGTATGGAAGAACCATCACTTCTAACACAAAAGACTGCTTTTTAAGTTATCTTCCTGATGTATCCAAATTCCTTAGCATATCCAAAACCTCAGAACAACTTGATGATGTAACAGAAACTATGGACTCTCTCTTTTCTAGCACTTTAAATAAAGTTGCTCCTTTACGCTTAAGGAAGGTTAAGGAAAACAGTTTGACATCATGGTATAATGAGCATACTCGCACCCTAAAGAGAGCAGCCCGAAAAATGGAGCGCAGCTGGAGGAAAACAAAACTAGAGGTATTTCGTATTGCTTGGCGGGAAAGTAACATATCCTACAGAAAAGCATTAAAAACTGCTAGATCCAATTACTTTTCTTCTCTTTTAGAAGAAAACAAACATAACCCAAGGGATTTATTCAATACAGTGGCTAAATTAACAAAAAATAAAGCCTCAACAAGTGTTGATATTTCCCAACACCACAGCATTAATGACTTTATGAACTACTTTACTTCTAAAATCGATACTATTAGAGATAAAATTGCAACCATTCAGCCATCAGCTACAGTATCACATCAGACAGTGCACTATAGACCCCTTGAGGAACAGTTCCACTCATTCTCTACTATAGGAGAGGAAGAATTGTATAAACTTGTTAAATCATCTAAACCAACAACATGTATGTTAGACCCTATACCATCTAAGCTCCTGAAAGAGGTGCTTCCAGAAGTCATAGATCCTCTTCTGACTATTATTAATTCCTCATTGTCATTAGGACATGTCCCCAAAACCTTCAAACTGGCTGTTATTAAGCCTCTCATCAAAAAACCACAACTTGACCCCAAAGAACTAGTTAATTATAGACCAATCTCGAATCTCCCTTTTCTGTCCAAGATACTAGAAAAGGTGGTATCCACACAATTATATTCCTTCTTAGAGAAAAATGGTATATGTGAGGATTTCCAGTCAGGATTTAGACCGTATCATAGTACTGAGACTGCTCTTCTTAGAGTTACAAATGATCTGCTCTTATCATCTGATCGTGGGTGTATCTCTCTATTAGTTTTATTGGATCTTAGTGCTGCGTTTGACACAATTGACCACAACATTCTTTTGCATAGACTTGAATACTTTGTTGGCATCAGTGGAAGTGCATTAGCATGGTTTAAATCGTACTTATATGACCGCCATCAGTTCGTAGCAATGAATGAAGATGTATCCTATCGATCACAAGTGCAGTATGGAGTACCTCAAGGCTCAGTACTAGGGCCGCTACTCTTCACGCTTTATATGTTACCCTTGGGAGATATCATCAGGAAACATGGTGTTAGCTTTCACTGTTATGCTGATGATACTCAGCTCTATATTTCTTCGCAGCCCGGTGAAACACACCAATTTGAAAAACTAATGGATTGCATAGTCGATATAAAAAACTGGATGACGAGTAATTTCTTACTGCTAAATTCTGAAAAAACAGAGGTGTTAATTATAGGACCTAAAAACTCTGCTTGTAATAACCTAGAACACTGTCTAAGACTTGATGGTTGCTCTGTCAATTCTTCTTCATCAGTTAGGAACCTAGGTGTGCTACTTTTCCTTAGAAAGCCACGTTTCTAGCATTTGTAAAACTGCATTTTTCCATCTCAAAAATATATCTAAATTACGGCCTATGCTCTCAATGTCAAATGCAGAAATGTTAATCCATGCATTTATGACCTCAAGGTTAGATTATTGTAATGCTTTATTGGGTGGTTGTTCTGCACGCTTAGTAAACAAACTACAGCTAGTCCAAAATGCAGCAGCAAGAGTTCTTACTAGAACCAGGAAGTATGACCATATTAGCCCGGTCCTGTCAACACTGCACTGGCTCCCTATCAAGCATCGCATAGATTTTAAAATATTGCTTATTACTTATAAAGCCCTGAATGGTTTAGCACCTCAGTATTTGAATGAGCTCCTTTTACATTATAATCCTCTACGTCCGCTACGTTCTCAAAACTCAGGCAATTTGATAATACCTAGAATATCAAAATCAACTGCAGGCGGCAGATCCTTTTCCTATTTGGCGCCCAAACTCTGGAATAACCTACCTAACATTGTTCGGGAGGCAGACACACTCTTGCAGTTTAAATCTAGATTAAAGACCCATCTTTTTAACCTGGCATACACATAACATACTAATATGCTTTTATTATCCAAATCCGTTAAAGGATTTTTAGGCTGCATTAATTAGGTAAACCGGAACCGGAAACACTTCCCATAACAACCTGTGTACTTGCTACATCATTAGAAGAATGGCATCTACGCTAATATTTGTCTGTTTCTCTCTTGTTCCGGGGTCACCGTGGCCACCAGATCCAGTCTGTGTCCAGATCAGAGGGTCACTGCAGTCACCCGGATCCAGTACGTATCCACACCAGATGCTGGATCAGCACCTAGAAAGGACCTCTACATCCCTGAAAGACAGCGGAGACCAGGACAACTAGAGCCCCAGATACAGATCCCCTGTAAAGACCTTGTCTCAGAGGAGCACCAGGACAAGACCACAGGAAACAGATGATTCTTCTGCACAATCTGACTTTGCTGCAGCCTGGAATTGAACTACTGGTTTCGTCTGGTCAGAGGAGAACTGGCCCCCCAACTGAGCCTGGTTTCTCCCAAGGTTTTTTTTTCTCCATTCTGTCACCGATGGAGTTTCGGTTCCTTGCCGCTGTCGCCTCTGGCTTGCTTAGTTGGGGACACTTCATCTACAGCGAAATCGTTGACTTGATTGCAAATAAATGCACAGACACTATTTAACTGAACAGAGATGACATAACTGAATCCAATGATGAACTGCCTTTAACTATCATTTTTGCATTATTGACACTGTTTTCCTAATGAATGTTGTTCAGTTGCTTTGATGCAATGTATTTTGTTTAAAGCGCTATATAAATAAAGGTGACATTGACATTGACATTCTTCTCTTTTAGAAGAAAACAAGCATAACCCCATGTATTTATTCAATACAGTGGCTAAATTAACGAAAAATAAAGCCTCAACAAGTGTTGACATTTCCCAACACCACAGCAGTAATGACTTTATGAACTACTTTCCTTCTAAAATCGATACTATTAGAGATAAAATTGCAACCATTCAGCCGTCAGCTACAGTATCGCATCAGACAGTGCACTATAGACCCCCTGAGGAACAGTTCCACTCATTCTCTATTATAGGAGAGGAAGAATTGTATAAACTTGTTAAATCATCTAAACCAACAACATGTATGTTAGACCCTATACCATCTAAGCTCCTAGAAGAGGTGCTTCCAGAAGTCATAGATCCTCTTCTGACTATTATTAATTCCTCATTGTCATTAGGATATGTCCCCAGAACCTTCAAACTGGCTGTTATTAAGCCTCTCATCAAAAAACCACAACTTGACCCCAAAGAACTAGTTAATTATAGACCAATCTCGAATCTCCCTTTTCTGTCCAAGATACTAGAAAAGGTGGTATCCTCACAATTATATTCCTTCTTAGAGAAAAATGGTATATGTGAGGATTTCCAGTCAGGATTTAGACCGTATCATAGTACTGAGACTGCTCTCCTTAGACTTACAAATGATCTGCTCTTATCATCTAATCATGGGTGTATCTCTCTATTCGTTTTATTGGATCTTAGTGCTGCGTTTGACACAATTGACCACAGCATTCTTTTGCATAGACTTGAACACTTTGTTGGCATTAATGGAAGTGCATTAGCATGGTTTAAATCGTACTTATATGACCGCCATCAGTTCGTAGCAGTGAATGAAGATGTATCATATTGATCACAAGTGCAGTATGGAGTACCTCAAGGCTCAGTACTAGGGCCACAACTCTTCACGCTTTATATGTTACCCTTGGGAGATATCATCAGGAAACATGGTGTTAGCTTTCACTGTTATGCTGATGATACTCAGCTCTATATTTCTTCTCGGCCCGGTGAAACACACCAATTTGAAAAACTAATGGAATGCATAGTCGATATAAAAAAATTGATGACGAGTAATTTCTTACTGCTAAATTCTGAAAAAACAGAGGTGTTAATTATAGGACCTAAAAACTCTGCTTGTAATAACCTAGAACACTGTCTAAGACTTGATGGTTGCTCTGTCAATTCTTCGTCATCAGTTAGGAACCTAGGTGTGCTATTTGATCGCAATCCACGAAAAGCCACTTTTCTTGCATTTGTAAAACTGCATTTTTCCATCTCAAAAATATATCTAAATTACGGCCTATGCTCTCAATTTCAAATGCAGAAATGTTAATCCATGCATTTATGACCTCAAGGTTAGATTATTGTAATGCTTTATTGGGTGGTTGTTCTGCACGCTTAGTAAACAAACTACAGCTAGTCCAAAATGCAGCAGCAAGAGTTCTTACTAGAACCAGGAAGTATGACCATATTAGCCCGGTCCTGTCAAAACTGCACTGGCTCCTTATCAAACATCGTTTAGATTTTTTAAAATATTGCTCATTACTTATAAAGCCCTGAATGGTTTAGCACCTCAGTATTTGAATGAGCTCCTTTTACATTATAATCCTCTATGTCCGCTACGTTCTCAAAACTCAGGCAATTTGATAATACCTAGAACATCAAAATCCACTGCGGGCGGCAGATCCTTTTCCTATTTGGCGCCTAAACTCTGGAATAACCTACCTAACATTGTTCGGGAGGCAGACACTCTCTTGCAGTTTAAATCTAGATTAAAGACCCATCTCTTTAACCTAGCTTACACATAACATACTAATATGCTTTTAATATCCAAATCCGTTAAAGGATTTTTAGGCTGCATTAATTAGGTAAACCGGAACCGGGAACACTTCCCATAACACCCTATGCACTTGCTACATCATTAGAAGAATGGCATCTACGCTAATATTTGTCTGTTTCTCTCTTATTCCGAGGTCCACAGTAAAACATGCTGCACTGGGTCAATTAATGAGCGGTACTGTGGCAGAATCTCACCTAGGGTCATGTAAACTGCCAGGATTTTATGTTTCTTTTTACCTGAGCCAAGTGGATTTACAATTTCAAATGCATCCTGGTACAATATAATTGATACTGATGATGGATGCTCATGAAAGATGGCATTTTGCTTGCTGCATGTGCCATCCTTTATGTCCTCCATCATTTTGTCAACAGAATCAAGCATTTTTGACTGGTTGTACTGTTCCCTCACTGATGGTTGGCTAACATCCTTGTTCCTTGTCTCAAATGACCACCAGGACAAGACCACAGGAAACAGATGATTCTTCTGCAAATTCTGACTTTGCTGCAGCCTGGAATTGAACTGCTGGTTTCGTCGGGTCAGAGGAGAACTGGCCCCCCAACTGAGCCTGGTTTCTCCCAAGGTTTTTTTCTCCATTCTGTCACTGATGGAGTTTCGGTTCCTTGCCGCTGTCGCCTCTGGCTTGCTTAGTTGGGGTCACTTCATCTACAGCAATATCATTGACACTATTTAAACTGAACAGAAATGACTTAACTGAATTCAATGATGAACTTCCTTAAACTGTAATTTTGCATTATTGACACACTGTTTTCCTAATGAATGTTGTTCAGTTGCTTTGACGCAATGTATTTTGTTAAAAGCGCTATATAAATAAACGTCACTTGACGTGACTAAACAGAGATGCAAGGGTTTCTTTAACTGGCACATACTCAAAAAAGCGTTCTTTACTAGCTGTGTCAGTGCCCAGGTATATCTGTTTTGGCTCAACAAAGTTAAACTTTTGTTTCAAGAAGTGTTTTCTGGTTTTGTCAGACTTAAACTGACCCTCATTGTACAAAGTTAAAAGATCTTGTGTAACCAGTTCATCAATAAGGTTGTCTATGTCACATGATGGTATATCTGATGATGATAACAGCTTTTCTTTTAGTCTAACAAGCATGGCCTGCATTCCATAAACATGAACTGCTTGAAATTCCTCGATAATTGATTGAATTGTACTGGCAGGTAACAACATTTTGCCTTGCATCTTTAGGTAAAACAGAGCCAAATTATTTAAAAAAAGCCTCTTCATCAGTATTTATATGACTTTGAAAAGATGATGTAGTTGACCATCAAGAGACGGATCTGTTGGTGTTGCTGTCTCACCCAGTTTGTGGAGACAAGACTGCTGCAATGGACCTGGCTGCTTATGCTTCCGCGATTTATATGGTGAATGATGTTCTCACTCACAATATTTAGAGCAGCCTTCAACTGGACAGCAAACTTTTCTACCATCTCTAATATGAATTCTCAAGAGGAAGCACAGCTCTGAAAAATTACAAGCTACAAATGCACACCCTAGGACCTGACAGTGGAGGTTCGCCTGTGGATGCCTATGTATAACGTTATCTTGTTTTTGTGACTGCCTGTGATTTCTGTGCATATGAGACCTAAACGAGGAGAACTTCTTAAATGTACAAGGGCACTTATGCATTCCACAGGCATATTGAAAATTTGCTCTATGTTGATGTCTTTTTATATGTGCATAAAAAACACTAAGCTGGTGAAAACGTTGCAACTGGTTGACTAAGGACATGCTGAAAAGTAAACAAATGATTTGACCACCAGGCTGCCTTAAAGGGGCAACACCATCGCGTTTAGATAAGGCAGTCAGTGTGTGCGTATGTGTGTGTTAATGCATAAATCCTTGGTTTCTGCCTGAATATGTGTAGACTTCACAATATAATGTGACGTAATGCACTCGAGTAGTTTCGGAGGACAGTAGTTTACTGATTAATGTTACAGTTGGTACTTTTAATGGGTACATAGAGTAATTTGCTGTAATTTATTATTTGAGCTGCATAAATTCTTAAAGATGCACCTCATATTACAGTAAGATACTGTTCCCCGAAGATACAGCAAAACACTGGCTATTTTACAGTTATTTACCCTAGAAAATACAGTAAGGGTTAACAGTGTGGTCAAAGGCACATTTTAATATTGCAGCATTGTAAACGGTCTAAAAATAGCAAAAGCTACGACATTTTTCAGCATTGTCTTCTGAATAAAGACGATTGAAGAGAAGACAATGCTGAATAAAGTTGTAGTTTATGCTATTTTTAGACCAAAATGTATTTTCGATGTTTAAAAAAATTCTAACTGACCCTCTGATGTCACATGGACTCCTTTGATGATGTTTTTCTTACCTTTCTGGACATGGACAGTAGACCGTACACACAGTTTCAACGGAGGGACTGAGAGTTCTCGGACTAAATGTAAAATATCTTAAACTGTGTTCCAAAGATAAACGGAGGTCTTAGGGGTTTGGAACGACATGAGGGTGAGTTATTAATTACATAATTTTGATTATTGTGTGAACTAAACCTTTAAGCTGTTAACTTTTTTAATGTGGCTGACACTCCCTCTGAGTTAAAACAAACCAATATGCCGGAGTAATTAATTTACTCAAACAGTACACTGACTTAATGATAGCAAGTTTGAAGGTTTTTAGGACATATCCTAATGAAAATTATGAATTAATAGTATTCAGAAGAGGACTTCTGGAAGCACTTATTTTAGTGGTTTAGATGGAATTCCTGCATAGTTTCACCATAAAAACACAGCATAGCTGGAACTAATCTGGAACCACTGGGGGAAAATGCATATTCACTTCCTGGAGTCCTAAAGAAAAACACACTGATCATATGAGATCAACACTGACTTCCTGTAACAACCAAAACTGGTATTATGATTGTGGAGAAGTGAATAGAGGGAAGTCTGTCTAAACTTACATAACCGGTTGAGTGCAAAGTACAGAGAGAGAGAAGATAAGCATAGTGTGCCAGCATGGAATAAAATTTGGCACGGAAGGGCTGCAACATTTTAGAAGAGCAGAAAATTTACAGGATTTACAGGAACAACATTGTTTCAACATAATGGAAATCCCAGACTTGTCTTCAGTGAGTAAATACATTTCTTCTTCAAATATAGATATTTAATTACAATTTAATGTGAATAAAGAAAGGCAAGTTACAAATGATAGAAAACATAATGATTTGGAAACACAGAAAATCACATGACTGCAGTGTTTAAAGGCCTTATATAAAGTACCGTACTTAGAGTTCTGTAAACTAAGTTTTAGTCTCTCCATTATTCAACATTAGAAATATGAGTTTTATGAAATCAATTTTCAATATAATACTAAAGGCATGTTTTTTTTTTCCTCCATGATTTTTTTTCTCTGATTCTCTAATGATAATTCAGTGATTATTCAGCATTAAACACTTTAAATAAAACACTTTTCAATGCTTCAGATGAAACTACCTAGCCGACCTGAGCTGTTTGATTTTGAGGGTGTTTCTATGGTCCACTACTTCACTGACAACTGGGAAAAGGTGAAAAACTTTCAAGCAAGACCTGATGACATTCTAATCGCTACTTACCCCAAAGCAGGTAAGAGCACTTCATGAAATTTTACAGGCTGCAATGTGACCAATTGGGTTCAGCTAAGTTCAACAGTTTGAGAAAGACAAATTAAATTGATTAAAAGTGACATCAAACACATAATGTTACTAAAGGTATTTATTTTAAATGCTGTACTTTCTATTCATCAAAGAATCCTGAAAAAAAGTTTCTCAATTTTCACAAAAATATTAGGCCAGTGCAAATACTTTCAACTGTGATAAAATAAATAAATAAATAAAAAAGACATGATGCTTACTACTTTTAATTGCACTAGAGAGTGAAGTAACAGAGGCCGAAAAAAAACAAATAATACTAATATGTTTGCCATCAAAGGAATATGTAAATTTTGCATCAGTTAGGGTTAAAATAACTGTTGCCCAACTTATAAAAGCCATACATATACATTTAGTACATAATTATTTATATTTAAACCTATTTAAACACTCTCTCTTTCTCTTTTCATGTCTTTTTGTGTGTATAAAGCATGTTTCTTGCAAACTTATATTCGTTTTTTTTTTTTTTTTTTTTTTTTTTTGCAACACTTTAGAATACTGTTTCTTACTGCATAACTAATAGGGAATTATTGAAGAACTAACAAGTGACTATTCATTAACACTTAACTCACTACTGTTAACTACTAAGGAAGATGTGTTAACTAATCAGTATGTAATATAATTTTATGATTGTTTTAAGTAACAGTTAGTTAATCAATAACTAATATATTCTGTCATACCTCCTGAAGAACTACTATTAATTATCTACTAGTTAAGGTTCAAGAAAAATTACTTAAGAAATAACTATTGCTGAAAAGTTATACGCAAATTGTCACTGCAATAATCAGGCTGTGGCCCACAAATCAAGTACAGTAATTGAGTAAAAGTACAGATACCCCAATAAAATATTACTTAATAATTATAATCATATAATTAATGAAAATTATACTAAGTAGGCCTATTCATTTTCAAAATGACTTGAGTAATAGGACAAAGTACAAAGTACTACTACAGTAGCAACTTTGTTACAGTCCACTCATAAGCCTATAATGGAAATGAAATATGCATTTTGTTTGCTTCTAAATGTTTAACTTTGATTATAAAATGTTTGTCAAATTAGTTTAAATTTGGGAAGTATACATGTTAAAATGGAATAAAATATGCTGTATTAAGAAATGTTCTCTTCTGAAATAAAGATCGTAAACAAGTTGTGTCATGTATTTTACAAACTTTATGATTACTTTTATAGGGTTTTTTTTTAGAGTGTTAGTTTGATTTGATGTTTTGATGAGTCAAAATGATGTAGTAATTATTATTTACTACTAGGTTCACTTCTGAATACTGTTTTAGGTTCTAAGTATTTCCTGCGGAATTATCTGATAATTCTTTATTAATTACTGAAGGGTTCACTAGAATTTCACTTTAGAATAGGCCGACTGTTTCAGGTTCGAAATACGTCCTGCAGAATTATTTTATAATTATGTATTAATTACTAATGGGTTCCCTATATTTTCACTTTAGAATACTGTTTCAGGTTCTAAGTAATTCTTGAGGAATTATCTAATAATTCTTTATTAATTACTAAAGGTTTCCCAATATTTTTTACTTTAAAATAGGCCTACTTTTTCAGGTGCAAAATAGGTCCTGCAAAATTATTTGATAATTATTTATTAATTACTAATGGGTTTCCAATATTTTCACTTTAGAATAGGCCTACTGTTTCAGGTTCGAAAAAGGTCCTGCAGAATTATTTGATAATTTTTTTTCTAATGGGTTCCCTATATTTTCACTTTAGAATAGGCCTAATTTTTCAGGTTTGAAATAAGTCTTGCAGAATAATTTGATAATTCTTTATTACTTACGAGTTGGTTACCTGTATTTTCACTTTCCCTCAGTCCTTGCCTTACATACAGTAATTAAATTAATGGTAATGTGGAATATGCTGAGGAGGCACACATACAGTACTGTATATAAAGTATACAAATTTGTGTGGCGGTGAGGTTCCTATCGGAAGCTGATTTATTACAGAACACGCACAAAACAATTCACTACACAGACAAATCCTCTAAAAAATGTATTGCATTTATTTATGTTGCATTTTCATACTACTACTACTACTAATAACATAATATGAAAGGGTCACAATTCATTTAATTGAAATTGTGATGAACTGTAAATGTGTATAACTATGTATAACTGTTCAGTAATAGTTCTTTCATAAGTTATATTTCTTGAACTTTAACTATTAGATAATTAGTAGTTCCCTTTCAGTCAGTCACGTTCAATGTTACATCAGTGACTGACAAATTGGGATCTCACTAGAGAGATGAATCGCCTTTAAGTGTTAACAAAACAAGCCAATGAATGTTGGCATGCGAGATTTGCATTTTGAAGAGCAGTCGCTTTGGAGCCAAGCCTTCAGCTTCCTAAAGTGAGTGTCATCAAGACAGCCGACAAAGTGTTGGTGTTACGGCATGTCAGCAGGAGTTGCCAGTGCTGCTTTGATCTCAGCATGCTGCAGCTTCCCATTCTGCGGTTACGCTGCAACTCCTCCTGGGCGCTTCAACACTTCGGTGTTTACTCACAAAAGAGCAATTCTAAAAATAACAAATTCTAAAAGAGCTCCACAAGTGACGGGGCGTCTTTTTAAAGATAAAAAGTGCGTTTCTGGATGTGGTCACTTCCTGGCTGATGGTCTGATGGTCACGATCGATACATCTTGTGCCTGGGCCTCGAGCACGCTGAGGCAGCTTTCGTGGATGAGGCATGTTCTCCTTGTGGGAACATGACCATCCCTCTGTTGCGATCAAGGCTCCTTTTCATCAAATGAGGAAAATCCATCCCCATGCCCCGTTCTAGTTCCTCCTTCATGAGGTGGGCTACTTCGACTCATGGCCAGGAAGAAATGAGGATGCAGTGAGGGCTTCCCCGCCGAGCGAGTCTCCATGGGCCCCTCACTCCGGATGCTGGTGCCTCGGACAGGGCGGAGCCCAGCACTTCTAGTGCCTCCTCCGTCCTCACTACCCTCGACGGTGGGGCGGCTAAGGGGTATGTAGAGATCCCCCCAGTTGAGCGCGCTATTGCGATGCAGCTTTGCCCGCAAAGCGCTGCCGCCTGGCAGGGTAACCACACCTCCCTTCCAGGGCCTGTAAATTCAAATACCTCGACGACTGGCTCATATTGGCCCAGTCCCAAGCTCAGTTGTGCGAACACAGGGACATAGTACTCAGCCACCTCAGCCAGTTGTGGCTTCAGGTCAACTGGGAAAAGAGCAAACTCTGCCCTGTGCAGAGGATCACTTTTCTCTGTGTGAAGTTGGACTCTGTCGATCTGACAGCACGTCTCTCGACAGAGTGCGCTCAGTTGATGCTGAACTGCCTGGAGTCATTTCGGGGCAGGAAGGCGGTTCCACTGAAACAGATTCAGAGGCTCCTGGGGCATATGGCATCTGCTGCCGCTGTCACGCCGCTCGGATTGTTCCATATGATTCCCGAGATGGCCATGACAATGCTGCATGCACCGGGTCTTGGTTACCCTGTCCTGCCACCAAACCTTTAGCCCGTGGTCGGACCTTGCTTTTTTACAGACAGGGGTTCCCCCTAGTGCAATTGTCCAGGCATGTTGTTGTTTCAGCAGATGCCACTGCCATCGGCTGGGGTGCCATGTGCAACGGGCATGCATCATCAGGCACATGAACAGGGCCTCACCTGAGTGTCATATCAACTGCCTCGAGTTGCTGGCAGTATGGCTTGCTCTGCGTCGCTTCAGATCAAGCGTTCACAACAAGCACGTACTGGTCCACACAGACAACACTGCGACCATTGCGTACATCAACCGCCAGGGTGGTCTATGCTCCCATCTGCAGCATGCAAACCAATTTAAGAGTAAGAATTTTATTGATGTTCAACAAATTAAAAACAGAGGTTATATGGATAAACAAATGATAAAGCTTGCCTTATTGAATATCAGGTCCCTTCTACGAAATAACTTCTTCTAAATGATATGATCACTGAACATACAGAAACCAGGCTAAAACAAAATGATTACATTATTTTAAATGATTACTTTTATAAACATGATACGTGTCCAAAGGGTAAAGGGGGAGGATCTGCTACAATTTCTAAAATTATTTTCAGTATTTCTCAAAGGGAGGGCTTCAGGTATAAATCATTTGAAGTAAGGGTGCTTCATATAACATTATTAAGTGTTAATGATAAATCCCCTGTTATGCTTATTAGAATTTACACCATACAGAATTTATTATATTATATTTACAAGAATTAGCTGATTTTATATCCGAGTTAATGCTGGCTGCAAATAAAGTTTTAATTGTCTGTGATTTTAATATTCATGTTGGTGATGAAAAGATGCATTGGGATCAGCATTCATAAACATTTTGAACTCTTGTCTATTGTGGTTAGAAAACATGTGTCAGGTCCTACTCATTATCAAAATCATAATCTAAATTTAATACTGTCACATGGAATTGATGTTGATGGCATTTAAATTATGCAGTCAAGCGAAGATATCACAAATCATTATCTAGTCTCGTGTAAACTTAATATAGCTAAAACTGTAAATTCTACTTTTTTTTTACAAGTATGGTAGAACCATCACTTTCTACCAAAAAAGACTGCTTTGTAAGTAATCTTCCTGATTTATCTCAATTCCTTAGCACATCCAAAAACTCTTGATGATGTAACAGAAACTATGGACTCTCTCTTTTTCTAGCACTCTAAATACAGTTGCTCCTTTACGCTTAAGGAAGGTTAAGGAAAACAGTTTGACACCATGATATAATGAGCACACTCGCACACTAAAGACAGCAGTGAAGCTGGAGGAAAACAAAACTAGAGGTATTTCATATTGCTTGGGGGGAAAGTACGCTTTCCTGCAGAAAAGCATTAAAAACTGTTACATATGATTATTTTTCATCTCTTTTGGAAGAAAACTAACATAACCACAGGTACATATTCAATACAGTGGCTAAATTAATATAGAATAAAGCATCAACAGATCTTTACATTTCCCAAAAGCATAGTAGTAATGACTTTATGAACTACTTTACTTCCAAGACTATTATAGATAAATTTGTAGTCATCAGCTACAGTATCACATCAGACAGTGCACTATAGATCCCCAGAGGAACAGTTCCACTCATTCTCTAGTAGGTAGTATCCTCACAATTATATTCAGTGAATGAAGAGGTATCATATTGATCACAAATGCAGTATGGAGTACCTCAAGGCTCAGTACTAGGGCCATTACTTTTCACGCTTTACATGTTACCCTTGGGAGATATCATCAGGAAGCATAGTGTTAGCTTTCACTATTATGCTGATGATACTCAGCTCTATATTTCTTCGCAGCCCGGAGAAACATACCAATTTGAAAAATAAAAACCTGGATGAGGAGTAATTTCTTACTGATAAATTCGGGAAAAAAAACAGAGGTGTTAATTATATGACGTAAAAATTCTGAATGTAATAACCTAGAACCCTGTCTAAGACTTGATGGCTGCTCTGTCAATTCTTCGTCATCAGTTAGGAACCTAGGTGTGTTATTTTATATCAATCCTTCATTTGAAAGCCACATTTCTAGAATTTGTAAAACTGCATTTTTCCTTCTCAAAAATATATCTAAATTACAACATATGCTCTCAATGTCAAATGCAGAAACATTAATTAATGTGTTCACGACCTCAGGGTTAGATTATTGTAATGCTTTATTGGGTGGTTGCACACTTAATAAACAAACTCAAGCTGGTCCAAAATGCAGCAACTAGAGTGCTTACTAGAGTCAAGTCAAGTCAAGTCACCTTTATTTATATAGTGCTTTAAACAAAATACATTGCGTCAAAGCAACTGAACAACATTCATTAGGAAAACAGTGTGTCAATAATGCAAAATGACAGTTAAAGGCAGTTCATCATTGAATTCAGTTATGTCATCTCTGGTCAGTTTAAATAGTGTCTGTGCATTTATTTGCAATCAAATCAACGATATAGCTGTAGATGAAGTGACCCCAACTAAGCAAGCCAGAGGCGACAGCGGCAAGGAACCGAAACTCCTTCGGTGACAGAATGGAGAAAAAAACCTTGGGAGAAACCAGGCTCAGTTGGGGGGCCAGTTCTCCTCTGACCAGACGAAACCAGTAGTTCAATTCCAGGCTGCAGCAAAGTCACATTGTGCAGAAGAATCATCTTTTTCGTGTGGTCTTGTCCTGGTGGTCATCTGAGACAAGGTCTTTACAGGGGATCTGTATATAGGGCTTTAGTTGTCCTGGTCTCGCTGTCTTTCAGGGATGTAGAGGTCCTTTCTCGTGCTGATCCACCATCAGGTCTGTATACGTACTGGATCCGGGTGACTGCAGTGATGCTCTGATCTAGATCTAGAACCAGCAAGTATGACCATATTAGCTCAGTTCTGTCAACACTGAACTGGCTCCCTATCAAACATTGTATGGTTTAGCACCTCAGTATTTAAAAGAGCTCTTATTGCACTGTAGTCCTTTACGTCCACTGCATTCTCAAAACTATGGCATTTTGATAATACCTAATATATCAAAATCAACAGCAGGTGGCAAATCCCTTTCCTATTTACCACCCATACTCTGGAATAACCTACCTAACATTGTTCGGGGGTAGACAGACTCTAGATTAAAGACCAAACCTGGCTTACACATAATACACTAACACATTTCTAATATTCAAATCTGTTAAAGGATTTTTAGGCTGCATTAATTAGGCAAATCAGAACCAGGAACAATTCCGTCTGATCTAGATCTAGAACCAGCAAGTATGACCATATTAGCTCAGTTCTGTCAACACTGAACTGGCTCCCTATCAAACATTGTATGGTTTAGCACCTCAGTATTTAAAAGAGCTCTTATTGCACTGTAGTCCTTTACGTCCACTGCATTCTCAAAACTATGGCATTTTGATAATACCTAATATATCAAAATCAACAGCAGGTGGCAAATCCCTTTCCTATTTACCACCCAAACTCTGGAATAACCTACCTAACATTGTTCGGGGGTAGACAGACTCTAGATTAAAGACCAAACCTGGCTTACACATAATACACTAACACATTTCTAATATTCAAATCTGTTAAAGGATTTTTAGGCTGCATTAATTAGGCAAATCAGAACCAGGAACAATTCCGTCTGATCTAGATCTAGAACCAGCAAGTATGACCATATTAGCTCAGTTCTGTCAACACTGAACTGGCTCCCTATCAAACATTGTATGGTTTAGCACCTCAGTATTTAAAAGAGCTCTTATTGCACTGTAGTCCTTTACGTCCACTGCATTCTCAAAACTATGGCATTTTGATAATACCTAATATATCAAAATCAACAGCAGGTGGCAAATCCCTTTCCTATTTACCACCCAAACTCTGGAATAACCTACCTAACATTGTTCGGGGGTAGACACACTCTAGATTAAAGACCAAACCTGGCTTACACATAATACACTAACACATTTCTAATATTCAAATCTGTTAAAGGATTTTTAGGCTGCATTAATTAGGCAAATCAGAACCAGGAACAATTCCCATTATACACAATGTACTTGCTACATCGTTAGAAGAATGGCATCTATAAAGGTGAATTGACTGAGGATTGAGGCACTCCATACTGCACTTGTCATCGATATGATACCTCTTTATTCATTGCTATGAATTGATGGTGGTCGGATAAGTGTGATATGAATGATGCTAATGCACTTCCACTAATGCCAAAAAAGTTTTCTAGTCTATTCAAAAGAATTTTGTGGTCAATAGTGTCAAACGTAGTGCTAAGATCCAGTAGCACTAATAGAGAGATATAATCATGATCAGATGATAAGAGCAGATCATTTGTAACTCTAATAAGAGCAGTCTCAGTACTATACTATGGTCTAAATCCTGACTGGAAATCCTCACAGATACCATTTTTCTCTAAGAAGGAATATAATTGTGAGAATACTACCTTTTCTAGTATCTTGGACAGAAAAGTGAGGTTTGAGATTGGTCTTGAATCAACTAGTTCTTTGGGGTCAAGTTGTGTTTTTTAAATGAGAGGCTTAATAATAGCCAGTTTGAAGGTCTTGGTGACATATCCTAATGACAATAATGAATTAATAATAGTCAGAAGAGGATCTATGACTTCTAGAAGCAACTCTTTTAGGAGCTTATATGAAATAGGGTCTAACATACAGGCATCATTAGGGTTTAAAATACAAGCGTCTCAAAGCATGTCGAGCACTGGCATGTATGTCAGTCAGCCCCCCTTTTTTAGACTAGGTGCGTCTATGTGTTGTGATTCCCCTCTTGGGTGTATTTCCACAGTAAGCCTCTCTCGGAAGCATGTCTCTTTCCCTTGGCAAGCCACCCTACAGGCTTGGTACCTCAGAGATTCATATGTATCATCACAACGCTGGTTGATATGTGCTTTATAAGACCTCCTACGAGCAGGCAGCCTGTTAGCATACCTCCAGCTGGAATATGTTGCCCAGTGCATTCTGTGGTATAGCCCTTTGCTTGTGCAGGTCTCATGACAGGGTGCTATCACTTACACAGATAACTGTAACATGCACAAAGTTGTAAGTCCACAGAAAATCACATAGGCAAAAAGTTCCTTTTCAGGAACCTGAGATGCCTCGGGAAACGCTTTGGGAACCGGCTCTGAATCATGTGTGTAATCAGTCCAATAGATGGGCGAGACGTCATAGGCTGGTCACATAAGCGACCAGAAAGTTTAAAAGTTATGTCATCCAGCAAGCGCTCTGTGTTTGTGTCAGTCTGATATTCATTTGTGAGTCTTATTTAGTGTTGTTTGTCTCAAAACGTCAAAAGCACAAGACAAGACCAAACACCTAAAAAGGCCGAGGGCAGGCAGTGTTTTCCTCCCTGTCCGTGTTACATTATGGGTAGGGATACACACGTTTGTGTGTTGTCTGCCTGGGAGCGGAGTCATGAGAGCCAACTGCCCAGACTGAGAGTGGCCAAACAGTCAAAAGGGAGAGATGCATTATACCAGGTTATAACATTTATGCTAATTTCCACCTGTAGTCCCTGGGCAGGCTGATAACAAATAGAATACACATGTTAATAATACATTTACCCCTAAAAAGCATTTAAATCACCACACCATTCATTCCTCAAACATTCATTTACAAATACACTCTCACATACACATAAATTACAAAACATTATGTGAACATGTTTGCTTTAGAAGAAGCCACTTTTTGGCCCGATGTGAATTTTTTTTTAAATGTTCACTTGTGGTCAACTCTGTTGGCAACTTATTCCACTGTGAACCTTAAGAGAACTTTTATATAATGATTCCAGTGGCCTTAATGCTGTTTTACATGCCTTTGACCAACTCGTCATGCAGTAACGAAAGTGCGGAATAATCATCGCATTTACATATAAATTAGATGCATCTATAGTCGGAGAGTTCCTAATATATCTAAAATGTGCTATGTTAATTTTCAACGTGTTATTTTTATTGTCATCTTCTGTTATTTTTTTATATGTTTTTTGAAATTTAAATTTGGGTCAAGAAGGACTAAATATTTAATTTGGTCAACCCTTAAGATTTCCTGACCTTCAATTATGATTTTTGGTTCAGTTTTACATAGCGAGAACTTAAGGCGATTTATAAAAAACACAGAAACCGTTTTGTCAACATTCAAAGTTAAATGAGAGTTTTTCAGCCAAATGGAAATCTGTTTCATTTCCTCAGTTAACTTACGGGCAACATCCTTAGCAGTTTTACCATGAATATACACCACTGTGTCATCAGCATACATTATCATTTTAGCATTAATACACACAGACGGAAAATCATTGATGTAAAGAGAAAATAACAAGGGCCCTAATATATAGCCCTGCGGCACTCCCATAGTGCATGCTCGTTAGGGAGATGATACATTATTTATCGATACACACTGCTGCCTTGCACTGAGAAAGGATTTAATACAATTTATTGTACTTATACTAATAGAGAAATTTGTTAATTTATCTATCAGTAGTTCATGGTTTACTGTATCGGAGGCCTTACGCAAGTCAAGAAAGACTGCCCCTACAACTCCTCCGCTATCCAGACTAGATTTTATTTCCTCTATTAAATAACAACATTCTGTCTCCGTTGAGTATTGTTTTCTGAAACCGAACTGGAGAGGATGTAATGCAGCATTGTAATCAAGATGTTCCACTAGCTGCGCTGCAACTACTTTTTCAAAAACTTGCTTGTGTATAGGCTTTACTATAGCTGTTTTCAAAGCTGTAGGGAAGATACTTTCATTTATAGACTGATTTATAACTTTAGCTAGCACTGGAGTTAAAATTTCCTTGTACTCTTTTAAAAACACAGAATCAATGGCAAAAATGTCTTTAGATTTACTATTATTTAAGTGTAATATTACTTTTAAAACTGCCCCTTCATCTACATGAGATAATAAAAAAAAATGAATCATCACAATTTAATTTCTATACACAAATTGATTTCGGGAACGTATCTGCCAGATCCCGCACAGAATTAAAAAAATAATCATTAAAATGTGTTGCCACCTCTATATTGTCATTTTGAATAACGCAATTTATTTTAAGTTGTATATTATCATAATTTGTTTTATCTTTTCCAAGTAATTTATCCATACTTTTCCAAAGAACTTTACCATTGCCTTTTTCATCTTTAATCAGATTTAAATAAAAGTTTGCCTTGGCTTTTCTAAGCTGTGTGGTAACCTTGTTCCTTAGACTTTTATATACATAATGATCAGTGGTCAGTTTTGATTTAAGAAAAGTTTTAAGTGCCCGGTCTCTCTGCTTCATTAGATCCCAAAGAGAGCTACCAAACCATGGCAATTTCTTTTTATTAGTTTTTTTTCTCTTTAATTCTGTATATTTGGTAAGGGTCTCCTGTAAATTTAAAGTAATATTATTGCATGTATACTCACATCCTTTACTGTCTACTTTACACTCCCAATCTATTTCATTTAAATCATTGATCAGTGCAATTTGATTTCTCTTTGGAATATGAAAAAAAATTTTTTTTTGATTATTTATTTGCTGTTTTTCCCTGTACCTGGATTTATTTATTTTTCTAGCAACTAGAGTAAGGTTGTGATCTGACAAACCTGTTATTGAATTATAGATTCATACACCTAATTATATAATTATATATTTGAATTATAGAGCTTTGGTAACCCTATCTGGTTTATTTGTAAATATAAGATCAATCAAAGTTTGGGAGTTTTTTTTTTGTTAATCTAGTTGGCTTGTTTATCATTTGAATAATTTGTACTGAATTTGTGATATCCTTAATTTTTTTCTTTCTTATTTTATCAAGCCAGTTTATATTCAGATCACCCATTAACAGAGTTTCTTTCCTTCCATATTTTTTAAGTATTTCAGCTAGGCCAAGATAAAATTCATTTGTCGCATTTGGGGGTCAGTACACAGCAAGTAAAGTGAATGACATTTGTGGGTTATATTAACACAGACGCACTCCAAGGTTTGCACTGGAATGTCTATTTGATGACTATCGATGCTATCTTTCACGTAAATTAAGACTCTGCCTCCTTTCCCCTTTCCTCTGTCCTGCCTGTAAACATTACATTTACATTTACATTTATTCATTTAGCAGACGCTTTTATCCAAAGCGACTTACAAATAAGGACAGTGGAAGCAATCAAAATAACAAAAAGATCAATGATATATAAGTGCTATAACAAGTCTCAGTTAGGTTAACACAGTACACGTAGCATGGGCTTTTAAATAATATAATAAATAAAAAGAAAACAGATAGAATAAAAAAAAGAATAGAGCAAGCTAGTGTTAGAGGTCTTTACACACACACACACACACACAATTGCATAATAAATGAAAAGAAAATACAATACAAAAATATTAGAAAGGTAGTTAGATTTTTTTTAAGAATAGAATTAGAATAGTGAGTGTTAAAGTTAGAGGGTCAAATAAAGATGGAAGAGATGGGTTTAAAGCCGATTCTTGAAGATACTGTAGCTAACAGTTTTAGCAATGTGGTCTGAGAAAGTCAGTTGATCATCAATCATAACTCCAAGGCTTCTGGCTGTTTTTGAAGGAGTTATGGTTGATGTGCCAAACTTGATGGTGACATTGTGATGAAACGATGGGTTTGCTGGAATCACAAGCAGTTCTGTCTTGGCAAGGTTGAGTTGAAGGTGATGGTCCATCATCCAGCAAGAAATGTCTGTTAGACAAGCTGAGATGCGAATAGCTACCTTTGGATCATCAGGATGGAATGACAGGTAGAGTTGAGTGTCATCATCATAGCAGTGGTATGAAAAGCCATGTTTCTGGATGACAGAACCTAATGATGCCATGTAGATGAGAAGAGAACATTATATCCAGGAATTGTAAACACGGATAAAGGAGTCGTGGATGTTAACCAAGTCTCTGTAAGACACAGGTAATCAAGATTTGAGTCCAAAAGTAAATGTTCCAACTGTTCCGTTTTTGAAATCACACTGCGTATGTTTATATGTCCGCCAAATATTCCTTTCGGTTTTGTTTTAGGATTCCATAGTACCGATGCATGATTTACTGTTTGAAAAAGTTTAGTGTTTCGTTGTTTGGAGATGACCATAGTCTGCAGCGAGCTGAGTTCATCCCTGCCTCTGATTACTACAGCAATGTGCTGGGGATGAGTGAGCACAGCTATAAGTTGATCACCTGGGTAGCACAGAGCTATTTGTCTCCCGGTGTGGCATCATCTTTGAAGGCTTCGGCGCTGCCCTCCAAGCCGCTGCGTACAACTACTCAGCAGCAGGTCAGGCTTGTGCATGTTTGCACACCATGGTGGTGTTACAGGCATACCAAACCGACCTGCTCAAAGAGCTAGATGAGGGTGAGCATTAAAATCTGAGGATATTACTGAGCTCAGGATGGCCACTGATTTGTCTCTCTGCACCACCAAAGAGACAGACTGTGCCATTGGACGATCTATGGCAGCTATGGTGGTGGCGTAGAGGCATTTGTGGCTGACTCTGTCAGATAAGGTTAAGACCAAACTCCAAGAAAAGTGTGCGTTCTCCATTACAGAGGACCACTTATCTAGGCATGGTGTAGGTTTTGACCACGATGCAGGCACGTATGTCACCTGCTCGGATTGAGTCAATCCTCACCGTAGGCACGAGAGTCAGAGAAGGGCTGGTCACTCACTGTCAAGCATTTTCAGAAACTACTGGGTCTGATGGCAGCTGCGTTCATCCTGATACCTCTTTGCCTGCTGTTCATGAGACCCCTACAGTCGTCAAGTCAAGTCACCTTTATTTATATAGCGCTTTTAACAATATAGATTGTAACAAAGCAAAATAGGAAAATAGTGTGTCAATGAATAATTTAATTCAATTATGTCATCATCCAGCTCAGTTCAGTTTCTGTGCAATCAAGTCAAAGAAAACACTGGTAACACATTAAGTGTCCCCAACTAAGCAAGCCAGAGGCGAAAGCAGCAAGGAATCAAACTCCATCGGTGACAGAATGGAGAAAAAACCATGGGAGAAACCTCAACTAAGTCGGGGGGCCAGTTCTCCTCTAACCTGACAAAACCAGCAGTTCAATTCCAGGCTTCAGCAAAGTCAGATTGTGCAGAAGAATTATCTGTTTCCTGTGGTCTTGTCCCAATGGTTGTCTAGGAGACAAGGTCTTGACTGTGGATCTGTCTCTGGGGCTCATCTACTTTTCCTGGTCTCTGCTGACATTCAGGGCTGTAGAGGTCCCCTCTAAGGGGTTGATCCACCATCTGGGCTGGATACATACTGGATCCGGGTGAGAGACATGGCACAGTCATCTAGCTCCACTGGGGCTGGATGCCATGGTGCCGACGTGGCCGAGGCTTCAACTGTATGCCTTTCCCCCAATTGTTCTACTCCCAGGAGTACTGGTGAGAGTGCGCCCGGAAAGGGTCTGTCTGCTGCATGATAATCCACCCCTGCCCGGAGTTGTGGAAGTTATGGGTGTGGCCCCTGAGGGGGAACAACTCGTAGCTTTCAGTCTCTCAACCAAGGTTGTTGAGACCATGCTCCTATCCATAGCTCCCTCAACGAGAAAACTGTATGCCTTGAAGTGGAAACTTTTCACTTCTTGGTGCGAAGAGTGCCAGCTCGACCCAGTTAACTACCTGGCTGGTAAAGTGCTGGAGTTCCTGAAGCCCCGATTCTCTGCAGGGCCCACTCCACCCTGAAGGTCTACATGGAAGCCATTGCGGCCTCCCACACCCCTCTCAGTGGCCAGTCAGTGGGCAGACACCCCCTGGGTAACACGTCTGATGCCTCCTGTAAAATCTTGTGTGGGACCTGGCTGTGGGGCTAGAAGCTCTCTGTAGGCCTCCCTTTGAGCCTATCAAGGAGATCTCTGATCGCCATATTGCTATCAATACTACCTTTCTTCTGGCAATATCTTCTCTCAACAGAGTTCGGGATCTGCAGGCTCAACTTCCTGCCCTGGCCAAAGCATTTCTGTACCCTCGAGTGGTGTATGTTCCTAAGGTCACCTCCTCTACACCATGGCCTGTCAAACTCCAGGCCTTCAGTCCCACCCCCCCCCCCCCCTTCAGGGAGCCGGACCAGCAGAAGCTTAATTGTATGTGTCCAGTGTGAGCACTTGGATGTATACATCAACAGAGTTGCCCTGTGGAGAAGGGCGGACCAGCTGCTGGTGTGCTATGGTCCCCCTAAGAGAGATCTTCCAGCTACAAAACAGACCCTCAGTCGGTGGATATTAGATGTCATCTCTATCGCTTATGTTGTGGCCTCCAAGGCCTTCTTGGCAGGTGTCTCTATGCAGGACATCTTCGACGCTGCAGGATGGTCTATGCCCCTAACCTTTGTCAGGTTCTATGGCCTAGAGACGAGAGCCATTCCTGGCTCTTCTGTTCTCTTGCCTTAGCTGTGCAGGCTTCCACAATAGGCAGAGATTTGAAAGTCTGATGGCATGGGCATTCTCGTTCCCAAAGCGTTCGCTGACACAGCTCGAGTTCCTGAAGAGGAACGTCTCAAGTTACGCAGTGGCACACTTCCAGTATCTCTTGCTTCACTTCTAGAAGCTGATACCGGTTTCACCTCTCCTGCTTTTAAGCTTCCTGGTTGCTTACGTCACCCACCTATGAAGTCTCACCCATCTATTGGACTGATTACCATGGTTATATATATATAACAGATGTTTCTGCTGCACTGCTCTCTTGATTTAAAAATTTTATCCATTATTATTACTATTAGTAATTATAATTCTATTTTAACATTTATATAAAAAAGATGTCTTTTTATGAAAATAATAAATTCTGATTAAAAAAAATATATCATAATAATTTGAAAGGACTATATTTCTTGAGGACATGATATTGATTCAACATATACATCTTGTAAAAAAATCTACTTTGATCTAAAAATGTTTTTGTTAACCCTTTTCAATAATTTAGCAAACCATTTTATAACTTTGAAGGTTGGTCATGTGCCTGGACATAAAAATGGACATATAACAAATATGCTTATGGAACTGCACTTTATCCTGTATATCCTGTATAATTTGCTGCAAATATGATTTCTGAATTTAGATTGGATTTTCCCTTCAGAAACTTGAAATTCCATTCTATCTTTCTTCACTTGGGCTATTTCATCATCTAAACTGATGTCCCTAACCTTTCCAAATTTAAAAGAATATACCTCATCTCTAGAATTCCATTGTAATTCCGACTGACCATAAAACTGGGGAATCTCCTGTAAATCAGGGCACATGACGATTTGCTAGGGTTTTCATTTCTTCTACCCATCTCAAAGCCATTACAATCCCATTATTTAGATAGATAATTAGCCATATGTAACCTATTCATCAAAGTGCACAGTTTTCTGTATATTTTGAAGCATTTGTATGTAACTCATAAAATCAGACCACAAAAATCTAACACTTTAACATCTAATAACTTTCCATGTCTATTGCCCAGTTTCAGATATAAAAAGACACGTGCTATGCAGGACATTTTTGACAACACCCAGTTATGTTTGATTAGGGTTAGAATCATATTTGGTTTGGCCAAGAGGACCCCATATGTCTCTTATAAATATAAGCCATGGTTTTACTACAATGAAAACCAAAAAACGTCTCTAGGTTACGTATGTAACCCTAGTTCCTCGAGGGAACGAGACGCTGCGTCAAATGCGCTTTGGGGAACGCGCCCAGCGTGAGCGACTCTGAATATAATATCTAATCTGTCTTATAGAAGAGCGTGACGTCACATGCGGGGTGACGTAAGCGTCCAGGAAGCTATAAAGGCACGAGCCGCGCAGCTGGCTTCAGCTTCGAGTACCAGCAAGCGCCGGCAGGGGTGCCGGGGGTATGGCTCTGAGACGCAGCGTCTCGTCCCCTCGAGGAACTAGGGTTACATACGTAACCTAGAGACGTTCCTCTTCAGGAACTCGAGCTGCGTCAAATGCGCTTTGGGGAACGAGTACCAACGCCGCCAGACTACCAAACCCCTGCCTAGTGTGTATCCGAAGAGCACAGCTTAGGACGAGGGGACTGAAATGCCTGGAGTGACTGGCATGTCTAAGCCATAGAATCTTGCAAAAGTAGAAAGCGTGGACCACCCCGCAGCATTGCAGATGTCCAGCATGGACGCATCTGCTAGAAAGGCCTTGGAGGCCGCCATACCCCATGTGGAGTGAGCCTTGGCTCCCGACAGCGGGGGACGACCAGAGGACTCAAAGTGGCGTTGATAGTCTCAACTATCCAATGACTAATAGTCTGCTTAGAAGCAGGAAAACCCCTCTTGGGGGGACCGCAGCATGCAAGCAATTGGTCCATTTTTCTCCACAGGGCAGCTCTGTGGGCGCATGCATCCAGCGCTCGAGCTGGACACACACAATTTAGCTTCTCTTGGTCGGGCTCCCGAAATGGAGGAGGACAGAAGGCCTTCAGCACTACAGGTTGTGGTGTGATAGAGGGCACCTTAGGAACATATCCCGCTCGAGGGTATATGAACACTTTGGTCATGCCAGGTGCAAAATCAAGATAGGTAGGGGCCACTGAGAGGGCCTGTAAATCTCCTACTCTCCTCAGAAAGGTAATGGCCAACAGAAAGGCGGTTTTAAGAGTCAGATGTCTGTCTGAGATATCTTGAATCGGTTTGAATTTGCAAAGAGCCTCTAACACCACACCCAAGTCCCAGGGGGGAACACGGGACCGTACTGGAGGTCTCAGCCTCAGCGAACCGCGGAGGAAACATGTAACTAAGGGGTGTCTTCCCAAAGACTGGCCATCGAGAAGGGTGAGGTAGGCCGCAATGGCCGCCACGTAAACCTTCAGCGTGGAGTGGGTCAACCCTGCAGATAGCCTGGCCTGTAGAAACTCCAGAACTGTACCAACTGGGCAGTTTGCTGGGTCTAGCTGGCGGTCTCTGCACCATGAGGTGAAGAGTTTCCACCTCAGGGCATACAGTTTCCTCGTTGAGGGAGCTCTGGATTGAAGGAGGGTCTCAACAACCTCAGTTGAGAGACCAGCTGCTAACAGTTGTGCCCCCTCAGGGGCCACACCCACAGCTTCCACAACTCCGGGCAAGGGTGAATTTTCGTACCCTGCGCCTGTGAGAGTAGGTCTGTCCTGATCGGTATCTCCCATGGAGAGCCGTCGAGGAGGGAGACCAGATCTGCGAACCATACTCGGCCCGGCCAGATCGGGGCTACTAATAACAGATGGACCCTGTCCCGGCGTACTCTCACCAGAACTCCCGGGAGCAGAGCAATAGGGGGATAGGCGTACAGATGAAGCCTTGGCCAGGTCTGTACCATAGCGTCCAGTCCCAGAGGAGCTGGATGAACTAGAGAGAACCAAAGGGGACATTGTGATGTCTCTTGAGTCGCACATAGGTCTACTTGAGCCCCTGCCAAATACTCTCAATATCTGCTTCACCACCTCTGGGTGAAGTCTCCATTCCCCGGGCCTCGGCCCCTGCCTCGAGAGTATGTCTGCTCCCATATTTAGTTTCCCAGGAATATATACTGCTCTTAATGAGAGGAGTTTGCTCTGGGACCACACCAGGGTCTGGTGCGCCAGCTTGTACAAAGGGCACGAACGCAGACCTCCCTGGTGGTTGATGTAAGAGACCACCGATGTGCTGTCAGTGCGCACCAACACATGGTGACCCCTTAGGTCTGGGAGGAAGTGCTTCAGTGCACGATAAACTGCTAGCATTTCTAGACAATTGATATGCCATGTTAGATGGCGACCGCTCCACAGACCACGGGCAGGGTGGCCACTCATGACTGCACCCCAGCCGGTGAGAGATGCATCCGTCGCTAGTATTACATGGCGACAAGGAGCTCCCAGCACCGGGCCCTGATTCAAGAACCAAGGTTTCTTCCACATGTCTAAGGCACAGAGGCAGCGCCGCGTGACCTTGATAGTGCGAAGTAGATTGCCCCTTGGGGAAAATCCCTTGGTCTTGAGCCACCACTGTAGGGGTCTCATGTACAGCAGGCCAAGAGGTATCACGTTCGCCCCCGAAAGCGAACCTCAGAAACTTCCCTTGTTGTGGAAGGATGGAAATGTGGAAGTATCCATCTTTGAGATATATTGTGACAGACCAGTCCTCGGACCTGATCTGGCCTACAACATGCTCGATCGTGAGCATTTTGAATTTCAATCTCATAACTGAACGATTTAAGACCCTCAAGTCTATAATCGGACGCAACCCCCCATCCTTCTTTGGAACTGTGAAATATCGGCTGTAGAACCTGGACTCCCTGTCTTGAGGAGGGACCACCTCGATGGCCTCCTTCTCTAATAGGGTTTTCACTTCCTGTTCCATAACCAGACCTTGCCCGGGGCCGACTATCGTCGGAATGACCCCGTTGAATATCGGCGGTGCAGAGCCGAACTGAATCAGTAGCTTTTTCTACTGTGTGCAGGACCCATTGAGATAAATTTGGCAGTAGTTTTCACGCTGCTAAAAAATCTATTAAGGTAATCAGTCTCTCGAGACTGACCTCTGGTGTAAGAGGCCCCCGCAGGGGCAGCGAGCGTCTCAGCCCCGCTACGCGCACGGGCGGAAAATACTGAGAACGATGCTCGCTGGGGACCGCTGCGCCCTGGAACACTGGCAGGGTTAGCAGACCGGCCCCCAGAGGGCGCTGAGGCGAGACGGGCACCGTGTAATGCGGTGTACGCCGCTCCACCCCAGTAGTGGCTGCCCTCTGCAGTCGTGACCGAAACGTGTCAGGACTTCTTAACCGAGGGCCTCACAGCCTGAAGTACGGCCCTCAGATCCGCCTTAGGCTGGGCAAACCCTGGTTCAGAGCGTTGCTTCAGCCTCCGGTCCCGACGCAGGGGGAGCGCGGGCGGCAACGCTCTGACTATAGACTGAGAGGGCTGCTCCCGCCCAGCAGCCCCTCCAGTATATATAATTACTCAGAGTGAGATAAGTGTCATTATATTCCTCAGAATTTAATGCAAACAAACAATCAGACGAGTAAACACGGTCTGCCTTGTTGGTATAATTCATATCTAACGTCTCATAGTCAGATAGATACTGAATTTAATTCCTCAGAATTAATGCAGTTAACCAATCAGACGAGTAAAGACGGTCTGGTTTTGGTAAGATTTAAATCAAAACTGAAAATGATGTAGTACACGCATTGCCTCGGCAACACGCAAGCCGCTTAGTCACACAAACAATATTAATCTCCTCGGAGATAAGTAGCTGCAGCTGTGAGTTCACAGAGGGGGAAGGAACCGCTTTGCGTGCTTCCGAACCTCGAGAATGAACTCTAAATCTAGGGAATACAGGTGGAGATAGGCAGAGCCGTCTTCGCCCCATCCTTAGATATGCGAGAAGCACAGTCAGCCCCCTTATTTTATTTTTTCTCTCGAGAGCTGACTGCGTGAGCTGCGCTCCTCATTAATGCTGCTCGTTATACAGTTAGGCATAATATGTTTGTGAAACTGATGCTTGTGTAACTGTTTGTCTGTGCAACTGATGTTTATGCAGCTTATGTTTGTGCAACTGCGAGCTCATCGACGCCCTCCGTTTCAATGTCCTCAGAGACAAAAAAACAAAAAAAAGGCGGTGCGTCATGGCCGTCACCTGGGGGGGAAGGACCGCAGCACTCGGGCTTCCGCACCCGGAGATCGGGCAGATCTGGCGGGTGAGGTAGAAGATAGGGACGCGCCCGTCTCCATACCCTCCAGCAGATCTTATCTGCGAACCCAGCGAGTGCAGGCGCCGCTCCGCCTCGGCGAAAGCGGGACCGACACCGCGAGGAACGCTGGCGAAGACTCCCCCTTGAGAGAGTCCTCCGGGATCAAAGCGTCCACACTGGCTTGTACCAGTGCAGGCAGTCGGCTCCCTCAAGAGCCGAAACAGCGTGCCTCAATCCCAGCCAGACCGCGCACAGACCGTGTATTCCCACTCGTGATGAACACACAATCTGAAACGCGATCTGGATTCCCCTTTCAGATGTCTCGTCTTAACTTTGCTCTTTGACTATTGCTTACTCTTTGTGGAGCTAATAGTGACAAACAACAATAAATAAGACTGACAAGACAGAATGACATGCACACACAGAGCGCTTGCTGGAATACGCGAAGCTGAAGCCAGCTGCGCGGCTCATGCCTTTATAGCTTCCTGGTCGCTTACATCACCCTGCCTGTGACGTCACACTCTTCTATAAGACAGATTAGATATCATATTCAGAGTCGCTCACGGTGGACGCGTTCCCCAAAGCGCATTTGATGCAGCTCGAGTTCCTGAAGAGGAACCATAGTTATTGTAGTTATTCCTAATAATACTGACACATATAAAGACTTGTCTCGAGAGTTTAGCTCTGTGTATGTCATAAAAATAATGTTTTTTGTTTGGGACATTTTATAAAAACATGGAAATGATCTATGTTGGGTACTACCTTGGCCCCATGTAGGTAGTCTGTAGAGGACTGATTGTGTTTGCCCATGCCTGAATCATATGGTTAATCAAAGCGGGCCCCATGTGTGTTTCCTCATTCAGAACTCATATAGATATTTACTATGCGGGTACTACCTTGGCCCCATGAAGGCAGCTTATATGGAAATGATTGTATTTGCCCATGTCAGACCCAAATGTTAAACCCATATGGGCCCCACTTTTATTGCCCATTTGTTTTATTGCCCAAACACTAATTTCCCATTAGTGATCCATCTAGGACCCACACGAGAAGCCCCCATTTTTTCACCCATGTTGGATCTACTTAGCCAACCCAAGTGGGCCCCAGATAAGATGCCCATTTTGGGACCATGCCCACTTGGTACCCATACAGCCCAATTATAAACCATGTGGGCCCCACACATGTATGATGGCTGGCATTGTTTGTTTGGCATTCTGCCTGACTGTCATGCTATAATTTAAGGAAGACATGTATGATTCTACATTATTGGACTTGAGTGATTAGCCTGTTTCCTAATGCGAATTAACTTGTGAAATAACTGTGAACATCAACATCGCCTCCTTATCGTGTGTTGTTTGTTGTGGATACTCTTCACCCCACAGTTGGGTCCTGCAAGTCAGGGGAGAGGAAAGTGTTTAACTTATTCCTGTGTTTTTGTATGTGGATTAAAGAATGAAGTGGGTGGGTGTGTTAGGGGCGATCAGTGTAAGAGGGAAGTAGGGGAGTATAACAAATGGAGTAACATGGCTTAATTGTGTGCAATGTAGGTTGATCTGCTGTTTTCAACAGGGTGCAACATGTTATTAAAGTACTGAATTTGAAAATTCACTGTGTGTGTTTAGATGAATTGACGTGGGGGACTGCGTGTTGTCCCGTATCATTTTCTTCCATCCTTCTACTCGCGCCTGTGCCTTTATAAAAGTTTTATTTATTCCATTTGCAATAAAGGACTTTTTTCTCTCTGGTACAACAACTGGTTGTTGAGTTTTATCTTGACGCACAAACATTTCAACGAGATTTATTATAATATTATGTCTCAAAAGATTTTTCATTATATGACCTCTTAAACTTAACCAGTAACTAATAATAATATGAAATTTAAAATGGAGGTTTGCTATGGTAATACTAAATTCTATCTCATTGCATTGCCAAAGTAATTGTTAAATTATGTATAACAAAAATTGTGTATTATCGTGTATAGCAGAACATTTCTTAGATAAGTTACAAGTTATAAATCTTAGATGTGCACTGTGCACTAAATCTAAATCTGCATCGCAGAAAGCGCTACTAATGGACTAGCAGTACTAATTATATAATTTCTTGGTCGCTGTGATTTTTCCAATTAAGACATGTTCCTGGATCAACATCTTCTGATGATCCTGGATCAACATTATTGTCCGAAAATATAGACTTAGCCCACTCCCTACCCCTAAACCTAACCCTAGCCATAATTTATTCCTAAAATCAGTGGAAAATGATAGCTGATTAACAAGGATGTAGAAGCACCTAACCCTGGTTGTAAGCCTAAAACAGATATTTTCTGAAAAGTTTCAATTCTGATTGGTTGATTGAAATGTTGTTCTAGGATCAACAAGGATGTTGATCCAGGAACGTTTTACTTGGTAAAATCACGCTGGTCATAATTTCTTGTATGCTGGTTTTTTTTTTTCTTTCTTTTTTTTCTTCTTATATGTTTCTTGCTATCTTGCTATGTTTCTAAGGAAAGAGACTCAGGCATGTAATATTTTCTACTCTCCACTGATTTTCTAGGTACCACCTGGGTGTCATATATTCTAGACCTTCTGTACTTTGGTAACGATTCTCCAGAGCGCCAGACTTCCCAGCCTATCTATATGAGAGTGCCGTTCCTGGAGTCATGTTTTAAAGTGATACCATCAGGTCAGAGACCAAAGCATAATAAGTAAAATGTTCTTTCATTTTATTATGTGATTTTTAAAAGCCTAGAATAAGAGCACCAAACTACACACACTGGTATAGGGAAATATGTTTGTCTTAATAGATGTATTTAAAGGGGTCATCAGATGCCCATTTTCCACAAGTTGATATGATTATATCTGGAGTCTATGGGTATTTTTGGGGCCTGGAGAAGTATTGTCATGCCCTGACATTTGTGCTTTTTTCAGTTTCTTATAAGTATCTAAATGGGTAAAGTCTAATCTCACTGTAATCAGCACAAACTGGGCTATAATATGTGAAATGCATGTATGTACATGATTGTATTTTTGAGAAAAAAATGCGTGGTTAGTGAAAAACTAAAAAATTTCAAACACTTGAATAAGGCCATAAAACACATAAAGAACAATGGTTCTATCTCTCTCATGTCTCTTCGTTGAGTATTCACGGAGTTACAGTTCATTTTTAATGACGTGTTTGTAAATGAAAATCATCGCAGACAAAGGCTGCAGACAGCACACCTTGTTTGTTATCTTTATTTTATAAGTTCACAAAGTTTTGTTGTTATTATGTCTGTATCCAAAAAAAAGTAGACCCTTTACAGATTCGATTGATGTATTGATCTTATCTGTACGATTAAAACTGAAAGTGTAATTTAAATTCTTTTCGGGGTTATCAGGAGAAAATGACTCATAACGCGTATACGCGTTAATCGACTCCAGAGGGTTAAGGTTATTTAACAATGTTAAACATCAAATTAATCTTAACTCTTGACCTGAACTGTGTAACAGCATGTTGAAAACATAAATAACTGGAAAAAAGCTAACCACAATATTTGTAAACAGAAGTAATGAAGATTATGGTGTTTTTAGTGTAAGTAGTCCACTGGCTCAAAAGAAAGAAAAAAAACTGTTGAAGAGCAGTAACCCTTCAAAAGGTACTAAAATACTTTTAAGGAACAATATTTAAGTTCACCCTTTTAAGTTTACATATGCACCCATTTAGGGGTAAATACAGTAAGCTACAAAGGTGTCTGTAGTTTATTCTGTTATGCATGATGTAATCTGGATTGTGATTCCTTATACCCTGCATAGTTTTGTTCATTCTTTAAATTGCTTTTACAGCAGTGAGTCTTTAGTATAAGAGCAAATAAGATTTGGTGTCTTAATGTAGTTTCTATGAGGCACTGTCCATTATCATTTTAAACAAATTAGAATGTTGAGGCTTTTTATTGAATTGTAGGAGCCACTAGCCAGTACTCTTAGGATACATTAAATAAGTTAGAAATGCTTAAAATATTGTTTATTCACTGTATGCCTTGATCTAACCACAATGACAACTAGGACACTATTAATTAAGAACCATATTTTTGACTTTCAGGGACAGAACTGGCTGATAATCTGCCCAATTCTCCTCGCCTCATCAAAACTCATTTACCTATTCAGCTTGTGCCCAAGTCCTTCTGGGAGCAAAACTCAAGGGTAAAGTATATGTAACGTCTTTCACTCCGTAATGTGATATAGCTGGCAACATGAAATTAATCTCTTGTAGGATGATGTCAAACTCTTACACACATAATGAACACTTTTGACGAATGTGTATAGGCTTTCCTTTCCTTTCCTTTTTCATGCCTCTCAGTGTTTGGTGTGGTCACTGACAATGATTTTTTAACTAAGCAGTATATTTATATATATGCAGGTGACAAAGTAAAGGAAACTCCATGAGATTGAGTTGCCCTGTGCATTTTTCTGCCGTGGCTTGCCCATTTGTGGCCTTCAAATAATTACAATGTTGTTTTGAGTAATCACCTTTATCCTATGAAACATTCCTATCCTGATGGAAGTAGTCTTTTCCAGGATGACAATGCCCTCAGCCATAGGGCACAAGGGCTCACCCACCGAATGGTTTGATGAATATGAAAATTATTTGAATCATGTTCTATGCCCTTCACAGTCAACCCAATTGTATACCTATGTGAGATTTGAACAGATGTGTTACACAGCGCTCCACACTTTTGCCTAAACTAATTGATTGCTTAATAATAGTTAGTAAATTGTTAAGTTTAGGTATTGCGTAGGATTGGGGCTGTATATGGTCATGCAGAAAATGTACTTTATAAGTACCAATAAACAGCCAATCTGTTAATAACAGGCTTGCTAACAAGCCACTAGTTAACAATGAGAATTGGTCCCTATAATCATATTATTTCTGTCCACTTATTTCAGATTGTATATGTAGCACGGAATGCAAAAGACAATGCAGTTTCCTATTTTCATTTTGATCGAATGAACATGGGACAACCTGAACCAGGAGACTGGAACACCTTCTTACAGAAATTTATAGAAGGAAAGAGTAAGTAAAATATTTTGTAAAGTAATTAAATTAAACTGTATAAATAAAGAACCATTTTTGATAATATATTTATATATTTATACTTACATACAATTACAACAAAAGGAGAGTAAATATTTTAAAGTTCCCTTTCAGTTGGTCACATTCTACGTTACATCAGAATGAGACTGACGAATGGGATCTCGCCCGAGAGCCCAAACACCTTCGAGTGGTAACAAAATGAGCCAATGGTACACAGAGTACCTTGGTCTGTGGAATTTGCATCACGAGCTCCGCCCCGCTGTGCGGGTATATAAGGAGCAGTGCGAGGAAGACCTTATGTTGATCGCCGGATCACAAGGCTGGCTTGAGTCCTCGGGAGATGAGGATTCGGCTGCATAGCCTCCCTGGGAGTGCCAGCATTGCCCAAGTCCGATCCCGAGCTGACAGTCGTGCTTTCCCGGGCAGCTGAGAGCATCGGGCTTGAGTGGAATCCTCCACCCTGTCCTGGGTGCTCGAGGCTGGATGATTGGTTTCTGGGGGCTGCTTGTGCTGATCGCCAGCACCCCCCCGCTGCTTCCTTTCTTTCCAGAAGTGCACCAGGAAGTGACCAGTTCATGGAAGGCACCTTTAACTGCCCAAAACCGTTCTGGTGCTTCCTCCGCCTTCACTGCCCTTGATGGCGGAGCGGCCAAGGGGTATGCTGTGATTCCCACAGTGGAGAGTTCTGTTGCGTTGCAACTGTGTCCTCAGAGCACCTCCACATGGCGTGGTGGTCCTAAGCTTCCCTCCAAGGCCTGTAAGTTCTCATCCACACTTGTGGCCAAGGCTTACAGAGCTGCTTGTCAGGCCGCTTGTCCTGCACGCCATGGCCACCCTTCAAGCCTACCAGGCCAAGCTGCTCAAAGAGCTGAACGGGGCAGTGCTAACCCAGGAGTTTTGCAGGAGGTGCGCACCGTTACCGACCTCGCTCTCCGGGCGACGAAGGTTACTGTATGTCCTTGGGTCAGGTGATGTCCACTCTGGTGGTCCAGGAGCGCCACCTATGGCTGAACCTGGCAGACATGAGGGAGTCTGATCGGACTCAGCTCCTCAACTCCCCGGTCTCCCAGGCTGGCCTCTTCGGCGACGCGGTAGAAAATTTTGATCAGCAGTTCTCTGCCGCCCAGAAGCAGTCTGAGGCCATCAAACAGATCCTGCCCTGGCGGCCTGCTGCTGCCTCCACTCTGCCGCCAGCGCAGCTGCCTCAGCCACCTCAGCCTTCTCATCTCCTCCACTCCCGTGGGTACATTCCCTTGACCCCACTGGATCGGTTTCTGGGAGCCTGGGTGGAGCTCCCCAGGCCATCCCGCTGGCTCATCCGAATGGTTACGCGATTCAGTTGGTGGGCAAGGATGCTCCTGTCATGCACGCGGAGGTCTTGACCATGCTGGCAAAGAGCGCGATAGAGCCGGCCCCTCCAGCTGACAAGAAGTCTGGCTTTTACAGCCCCTACTAAGAAAACAGGTGGGCTATAGTGAATCCTGGACTTGCGTGCCTTGATCCGAGCTCTTCACAGACTTCCTTTCAACGCCCAAGCGCATTTTCGAATGCATTCGTCCTTTGGATTGGTTTGCAGCAATCGACCTGAACGACGCGTACTTTCATGTCTCCATTCTTCCTCGACACAGACCGTTTCTTCGGTTTGCTTTTGAGGGGCAGGCATTTCAGTACAAGGTTCTCCCATTCGGGTTGGCCCTGTCTCCCCGTGTCTTTACGAAGGTCGCAGAGGGAGCCCCGGCTCCTCTCAGGGGACGAGGTGTCTGTATCCTCAACTACCTCGATGACTGGCTGATTCTAGCTCACGGTTGTGCGAGTACAGGGATCTGGTGCTCAGACACCTCGCCAATCTGGGTCTTTGGGTCAACTGGGAAAAGAGCAAACTCTCTCCTGTGCAGAGGATCTCTTTTTCTCGGTATGGAAAAAGACTCTGTCACCATGTTCACGTAGCTTACGAACGAGAGCGTGCAGTCACTGTTGAATTGCCTGAGACAATTCGAGGGCAAGAGAGTGGTTCCTCTGAAACTGTTTCAGAGGCTCTTGGGGCATATGGCATCCGCAGCGGCAGTCATACCATTCGGGTTACTCCATATGAGACTGCTTCAGCACTGGCTTCACGACCAAGTCCCGAGATGGGCATGGCAACAGGGCATGCTCCAAGGACCTCTCATTTCTACAGACTGGCCTTCCCCTAGAACCTGTGTCCAGACATGTTGTGGTGTCAACAGATGCCTCGGATTGCTCGTGCTGCTCCTTATATACCCGCACAGCAGGGCGGAGCTTGTGATGCAAATTCCGCAGAGCAAGGTACTCTGTGTACCATTGGCTCGATTTGTTACCACTCGAAGGTGATTGGGCTCTCTCTCTCTCTCTCTTTCTGACATAGCGTCTCTGTTCCCTCCTTCAGGGAATGAGGGTTACATACATAACCTAGACGTTCTTTATTATGTGCAAGAAAGTTACCACTAAATCTTTTTTAAATATTTTCTTTAGAAGTGTTTGGTCCTTGGTATGACCATGTCAGTGGATGGTGGGAGAAAAAACAGACTTATTCTAACTTACTGTACATTTTCTATGAGGATTTGGTTGAAGTAAGTAGTTCTGTTCATAATGTTACCTTTTTATGAAGCATAAAATGTATTTATATATGTTTAATGTGTATTCTCCATGTCTTACTTAGGACACAGGACGTGAGGTGGAACGTTTGTGCTCCTTCTTGGGTTTGTCAGTCTCAACTAAAGAGAGGGAGAAAATAACAAAAGAGGTTCAATTTGATGCCATGAAACAGAACAAAATGACCAACTATTCCACTATCCCAGTCATGGACTTCAAGATCTCACCCTTCATGAGGAAAGGTTAATAAATAACTGATCTAATTTAGTCCTTCTGAATTCTTTTAGGAAAAAAAAACAGAATGAAAGAAACATTAGTTAAAATAATTGCTATTATCATCTTTCTGTTCCAAAAGGTAAAGTTGGAGACTGGAAAAATCATTTCACTGTAACACAAAATGAACAGTTTGATGAAGTCTACAAACAGAAGATGAAGAACACCACTGTCAAGTTCCGCACTGAGATTTGATTGTTTTATATATATATATATATATATATATATATATATATATATATATATATACATATATCATTTTTTTATCTGGGCATGTGAAAAGTCAGGGGAAAAAATCTGGGAACGCTGAATAAAAATATCAATCTGAATATTAATATTTTATGTTAAAATATATTCCAGTTATTTGTATATATTCCATATGCCAGTGTAATATGCAATAAAGAAAACTATAATTGCAGCATTAACAATTTGTGACCCGACAATTTCTTCTAAAAGTGATAAATGTGTTTTTATATAAAAGCATTGTGAAAGAGCAGGCTTATCACTAATTTCAAAGACAGTGGTGCTTATTCAGATGATTGAAATATAATTTAAAATAATAGTGTATAAACTGTCCCATCACAAATATACTTCTCATGTTCAGTACAGTTTGTTGGTGTCAGCTCTTTCACTTGTTTTATTAAAAAGCTAACCCGAACACAGAAAAATGCATTGAGACAAAAATAAATAATTAAATATAGATTCAGGGGGAAATTTAGTAAGAATGACTAGTGTCCGTGTTTTGTTTTTAATGCACTGTATGCTTTATTCTAAGTCCCACAAAAGAATAAATAGCAAATAAGGAAAGTGGATACTCCACTACTGCAGTCCAGGGTCCTGAATCATCTCTTTAAAATGGCCAAATTCTGCCTGACAGTTTACCATGTGTGATGGATTGCCCATGTGCTTGTACATTATTTGAGCTTAATTTGATGAATTACTGATGGTGTGATCAATAATAGCATACCTGCTTTCAACAATTGGCAACAGCACAATGTCAATTTTACCATGCAAACAGTGCATTCTATAAAGACAAATTTACATAGAAAGCAGACTTTAGCTGAAAAGAATAATAAATAATAATAATAATAATAATTCATTTAAAATATGGCACAGCATAATACATGCACAGATATTGTCTGGTTAAGTCAAAGTGTTTGTTTTCTGCTATGGCACTGATTTTGATTTATTTGTTTGTTTTTAAAAGGAAACCGTATTAAAATGTTAATACAGCATGTTAATATAGTTGTCAGTGACTGACAATGAATAGGCAACTGAAATCACTTAACAAAAACTTGTTCATCATCCTCTGACTGGAATCAATATACAACATCCTGTTTATTTCTAAACATGAAACCAATATTAAAACCGCTCCTTGCCATTTTAAAAGTGAAAGGGAGAGGAACAAAACTTTTCAACTAAACAAGAAATTGTACAAAGCATATTATCATGTTTCTTTCATGTCACACTTAAATGGTGCACATTAACATTTCTCAGGATGTGTATCTGTTGTATTGTCCTACGGACAGATAAGCTTGGATAAATGTAGTGTATCTTTAGTCCTTATTCTGCCAGTATCAGTATATTTTGTAAAAGGAAAGATTCACAGTATGCATTAAATTTAATCAGAATACATCATTTACAAAAACAAAAAAACAAAACAAATCGAGTATATACATAATCTGTTTAAGTTACACTCGCAGTATTTTATAATTTATTGCTCACATCAAAGTTCTGTATTGAATAAAGTAGTGATGAGTTGAGCATCCAGCTGTGTTGAAATTTTTCCTAAACTGCTGAATATATAACAACCACCAGTCATCTATATCAAAATTATTTTACTAAACATAACTCCAGTTGTAAGAATAGTATGTTTTAGGTATGCTGCATTGCAAGAATAACCTGGAAGTACAAAGCATGGGCCAGAAAATCTACTTGTTCTGGCACATCCAATACATGCTAAGGTAGCACTTAGGTTGCACTAGGGGACAAGGCACTGCACCAGAATAAACATAAAAAATATGCACACTACTGCAAAGTACAGCCACAAAACTTAAATATAACATGTAACATATAACAGGAGACACCAAAGTATTTTACGTAGAGCAACTACACCAACAGAAATTATGTTCATTCACATCTAGAGGTTATTTTGCCTAAAATAGTGGTCACACCACTAAAACGACTAGTTTACAGAGCAAATGACACATTTTGTACGAAAACATTAATAATAGTGAATACAAGCTGCAGATTTCTGCCTCTGGTATGCCTTGCCCCATAGACATCTTATAGTATGTGCACTACTGTAAAAAATACTTTTTTAAAGGAAGAACTTATATTTCCAGTGCTTATTGCACTTAACATTTCAGTCCATTTAATAAAATCTGATGAAGCCCCTTAACAGTATGTTTCTCCTCCGCTTTAAGTGCCATTATACAGCAATTAAACTGCAAATCAGGATTAATCTCTACTTTTAGGAGAATATGAATATGTTGTAATCTGGAGTTGCTGTGCGTCAGATGTTTAAAGGTCAATAATGTCACTGCTGACACTGGCTGAGTCATCATTTCGAGCAACTTTCAAGTAGCTTTGCCCCCCTCTGGTATTTGATTGTGAACTGTCAAGGTCAGGGGTTAGAAACGGCCTTGTGTTTTGTGCACTGGGCATGAGTACACTGCTTGTGCTTGGGGAAGGGTGCAGTGAGACCGGGCAGGACAAAGAGGAAGGCACTTGTGCCTCAGAGACCCAACGGAAGCCCTGATGAGTGGGTGTGGGGGGTGCTGTGACTTGTCTGCTTGGCACAGCACTAGGAATGGAGCGATCCAGACCTGTAGAGGACTCTGTGAGCAATGTGTGTTCATCACTGCTCAATGACAGCGTGATTTGGGGGTCACTATTCCGTCGCATCCAAAGGTTTGGAGACATAGGAGGTGATGGCGGTCGCAGTGGCTTGAACAAACTTTCACCCCTTAACAGATGCTCACGATGAAGTGCCTCATCAATACTGCGGCTGAGGTCAATTGGAGTTGGTGGGCGCAGGTCAAAATCGCAGAGGGAGATGGCTGACTCCTTGTCCCTGTCCAAACTGCTGCTTAAAGAGCGCTGTAGTGGCTGAGCAAGTGCCTGCAGCCTTAGCAACGAACCTGCAGAGCCCCCTGCAAAGCCTTTCAGATTGCGCAAATGATTGCTGTCTTTGAGTGGATCACGATTTCGTATGAGGCTCTTGCTAATGTCTGCCCCTGATCGCTCCTGATCTGCCCAGTTATTAGGCAACTCTCCGGCCCCTGATCCACTAATTGACCCTCCAATCCCATTGCTTTCGGATTTCCTTTGTTGCCTTACCTTGAGGCTCTGCACAATCTTTGCCCAGCAAGTATGTCTGCTGGTAGAGTTTGATGATTGGGAGGGTGAGGGCAAGCTTCCTGTGGCAGCTCCTTCCTGTCTTGGTGCTCCTCGATTGGGTTTCCAGAAGACCCAGGAAGACATCAGAAGCAAGCAGAAAGCCCAGGCTAGCTCCAACAGTCGTACCCAGAACTGACAGAGCCACCATGCCCAACGAAAGCGCCTCCAGTCTCCTAGAAGTCCATACAGCCACAAGCAGACATAGATGTGCAACAGACAGCACAGCACCCCAAGAAGAGCACACACTGCCAGTACCCGTGCTAAAACCCGCATCTTTCCTTCACCCATCCCCTTATTCCCAGCCCGTGTTGAATGTGTGTGAGAGAAGCGTGGCAATGCAAAGAAAACGTAGCCTAAACACAGTACGAGGCCTGCAGTCAGCGTGAGGCTCTGAAGGACAATGGGAACAGCAGGCGAAAGTGCAGGGGAAAGTAAGTCTGCAGCAAGTAGGAGAGTGCATTGGAAAACAGCTAACACTCCTAAAAGAGGGGGGCGCTGAAGTGTTGGTGGAAGCCAGCTTACACCTGTCTCTTTTAGTACCAGTATCACTAATGCAGCCTGTGCCAGAATTAACAGTGGTAATGGCAGAGTGCATAAAGCTATTACGACAGGAGTTGGCAGAAGGAGCCGAGTCCCATATGGGTCAAGCAAGAAGTGGCCTGCTCTAACTGCACCTGCAACTAGTAAGAGGCTATTGGTGAGTATCAGTTCACCACGGTGAGGGCAGTTCAAGCTGAGAGATAAAGCTAAACCGAGGGCTGAGCCAGCAGTCAGCAGAAAGAAAAGGGCAGCAGAACCAAATACATGCAGCTCCCATGCAAATGAAAGTGTGCGTTTTAAGTCTGCCCACACTAAAAAGCTCCCATTTGTTGTGCCATATTTATCATTGTTGTTTTGATCTTTGGAAAAAATACAGTGACCCACACCAGAAGCACAGGGGTCCTTAGGTAGGGTATAGGTTGGAGAGGCAGGGTTTGACTTCAGAGATGGGACTATTCCCTGTAAGATTGACTGGTCCTTCTTTGTAAATGTTCCATCATTTTCTGAGAATGGAAAATTTCCATGTCCAGTCGGATGAGGAGAGGCAGTCCTTGGAAAAGTTGTAGTGTCTGTGAAAAGCAAAAAAGGGGGATTAAACATTATTGAGATTATTGTGTAAAATGCATAAGTCGCTTTGGATAAAAACGCCTGTCAAATGAATAAATGTAAACATAAACTACATACAATACAATCCTTTTCAGACCATTGTTTTTATAAAACAATATACATCGTTCTGAATCAAAATTCCTAAATTGTCGTTTTACACATTTTGACAAAATAAAACATCTGGTTAATGTGAATTGGTCAACTGAGTACACATATACATTTAAAGGAATGGTGGCTCAAAAACTTTTTGAATGTGTAATCTTTAATCAAAATGTTATAACTTGCTGCTCCTGTGATATGACTGAATCCTCTCTTCTTATTTTTCAATAAGCCGTTTTACTAGGTCACAATACCAGAGACATATATTCACACCTAAAGACACCTATCCTGCATGTATTTGGATTGTGTTGGGAAACCAAAGGAAACAGGAAGAACATGTGCAAAGCTGACCTCATGCATCATCCGCCCACAGCTGCTTCCATTTATAACAGTGAGCGCAAGCTAGATTAAAGTGATTATTACGTTTTGAATATGGATATTTTTCTTACAAAAATGAATTGATTCGCTACAGGAATCCTTTGTTCATCCCCCAGAGTTGTGTGACACACTTTTTTGTAATGGATGAGCTTTTTTATTAAACTTCTCATGGACCGATGAAGTGCAACATCTGCTGAGTTGCATCAAATAGATTGAAAGAAATAAATAAAAGAAATAACTCCAACTGAGTTTGTCTGAAAGAAGAAAGTCATATACACATAGGATGATTTCAAGGTGAGTAATTTATGGCTTAATTTTCATTTTTGGCTGAACTAACCCTTTAATTCTGGTTTTGTGGGTTACATATGTGTGGGGAAAAAAGTGTTTAATAACCAGGTATACTCAGAATACTTACTTATGATTTTCTTAAGTATATATTGATCAAAGGATACAATTATAGGCCAAGTATACTTTCTGTATACTTATCAGAGTAAGAGACATACTTAAAATTATAATTGTAAGTATACCTGGCTTATTCTGACAAGTACATAAATGATCTGATCACAAGTGTAAACAGAGCCACAATCACATTAAAAATGTCAAAAATAAAATATATATATATATATATATATTCTTCAGACTGATCAAACCTTTAGTGTTCTTTATATCGGTCACTCTTCCTTTCATTCCTGGCTCCTTTGACTGGTCATTTAATTTTTTTGCTGATTTTGTTGAGTGTGAAGTGATTTTTGGTTGTGAAGAGTTGGAAGTAATGATGTCAACTCCCAGTGATGGTGCCTCTAGTTGTAGATTGGTTGTGCTTGTGCTAAGAGAGGTGGCCTCAGTATGTGACTGTAAAGTGGTAAACTGCCTTGGCTGAATTTTAGCTGGAGTGGTTATCCCCAACCTAACTGATAAACAAAAGAAAATTTGAGGAATGGTGCAGTAACATCAAAATCAACGTTTTTTTTATTATTTATTTATTTATTTTTACAGTCTTTCTTTAGTTTTCATGACAGAAGTCACAACAGAACTATTATAATTACTGTATGAGTTTACAACTAGAGAAACATTTTTTTTAAGTAAAAATATTTGTAATTACAATTTTACCAGAATAAAGAAGTAAAATAATATAGTATATATAATAATAAGTATAAAATAATATAATAATATAAATAATATAGAGCAG